>NC_081346.1:27182-100321 GCF_029784015.1 Lycium ferocissimum
AACAAAATTGAAAATAAATAAATATATAAATAATAATAATAATAATAATGATAAAAAAAATCTTCAACTAATAAAAAGTATTTAAATGATACAAAAAGATAAAATAGTCATATCCACATTCCCACCTCACCCTCCACAATTACAAATCAACTGGAAAAAAAGAAATAAGCTTTAGTGTAGTAACGTCTCAAACAAACTAATAAGACGCATACATTCTCTTCTCAAGATTAAAGGCTATATCTTTAAATGCAAATGAAACAAATTTAACCATTTCCTCAAAGCTTTAAATAAGTGAAATCTCATAACTTCGATTGAGGCAATATGGCTCGTCTCTTTGAAAATTTGTATAGAAATTGTTGTTGATGAGGAGGATGATCCTTTGAAGAATATAATATCTTTGATGTTGGCTATAGCCATTCCCATTACCACATTGAATATGAACAAAATAGAAATGAATAAGTTCCCCTTTAGGACTTAAAAAAGAAATGCCTAAACGAAATGGCAACATTCATATCGGGCGATCACAATCGGCGGTTATCACGTGTTCACGGAATGAAGCACTTGTTCTTCAATTACTTACCCTAAAACTCAATGTTTTCCATCTAGATGGAAAGGTTGAGTAGTTGATAAAGGTACGATCCATTTGTGTTAAGGCTTAACATTAGTTATAAATATTGTTCCCTTTCATTCATGCATCAATTCACAATTTTAATCTTCAAATTTTAGCTAATACAGGTGTTACCGATACAATTGTCAACAGAAGTATCATTCACATTGCCTTGTGAAACTCTAATCACACAGAAAGAAGCTTGAAAGAAATTTTCTTTGCTCTGATTCATTAATGTCAAAAAATACTCAAATTCATATACACCACAAGTTCGTGTTTAGTATTATGTGGAGATTATTTTTTCTTACATAGTTAAATAAATAATGTATTATTTTATGCGATGTTTTTTATATTGGAATAATTGTTTAGTGTTTGCCCTTGGATTACAGAAGTAAAAAGAGGCCAGGAACAATGGACTGGTCTGCAAGTAAGTGTTGGTAGCAGTTTGGGGGCAATGGTCTATCATACTTGGAGAGCCTAGAATTGAAAATTATTTAAAAGCACATATGTCTAGATAGTTGAGGTAGTTACACAGATTAAAAGAGAGATTTTTGTTAGAGACCTTATAGATGTAGAGCTTTCTTGCAAAGGCTAAAAGTGTAATTAGTTTTGATTTGTTGGGGCCTGATCTGCACAATAAATAAAATCTATTTGTTTGGTTATACAGTTCAACCTCTCTATAACGACGTCATTTGTTCCAATAATTTTTGGCCGCCATAACGAGTTGTTGTTCTAGACAACATATAATACAACATAATATGAAAGGTCAAATCCACATAAAACATGATTGTTATAGTAGAGTGTTATTATATAATGATGCTGTTATAAAGACATCTCGATTGTAAAAAAATTCTTGTGATTGCCGCTTCTTTTGGGGTGGTCTTTAAATATTTTTTCTCGCTATTTGTGGTCTTTTTAAGTTTTGCCTTGACTTGAAAAATGGCCTTATCGAGGTTACCGAGTTGAACCTCCATTCGAGCATAAATTAAAAAAAAAAAATTGCAAGGCAAGGCTTGGCTTTCTCGCGTGTATACGAACCCGGCATACACTTGTTAAGGAATAACAAAGTTATGCGGACCGGCATCTTATGCGCTTGTATGGGCAAACTTTTAGTTAAGCCTTAACTAAAAGTACGCAGCAAAACAGACTTTTCCTTAAGACATAGTTTAGTTATGCCTTATGGGCGGACTTTTAGTTAGGCATAACTAAAAGTATGCACTGAAACGAACTTTTCATTAAGGCATAAACTTTGCCTTATAGGCGGAACTTATAGTTATGCGGATATTCACTGGAAAGTGTATGCAGTGCGGCGTACACGCGACAGCACTTGCTTTGCGATTTTTTTAATTTATGCCTAAGCGAGGGTTCGACAGGCGCCGTGGTACATTTGCTGGAAAATTCAGGAGTTCTGTATTGTGAAGAATGAAAATTAAAGACCAAACATTTTGAGGGGCAAAAACTAAAGACCATCCCAAAGGAAGGGCAATCGTGCGAATTGCCCATTGTAACTTGTATAACTACTGTACAAAAAGCGAACACCAAGAAAAACAAATAATTGGGAGGCCCATTACTGTAGAAAGCCCACTAGGCTAGCCCAATTGACATGTAAAACCCTATCATCTTCCCATTTAAGCTGAAAACCTAACTTTGTATTTCCTCTCCTTTGGGTTAACAAAGAACGGACTGACCTGAAGCAGCAGCTGGAAGCAATGGTAAGCCACCAATTAGTTTGCCGGTCGATTCATTATGACCAACAACCTTAACAAATTTTTTACTTACGTGGAAATGCTTTGGTTAATGTAGGTGAAGTATTCAAAGGAACCCGATAACCCCACCAAATGTGAGTACCTAATATTATTTGCATTTAGTTTTCGAGCTATGATCTATTCACATGTGTAGATTCGATTTATTGGACGTTGCTTTATATATTTTATTTTATTTTCTTTATAAAAATTTGAGTTTAATTCGCGTTCATGCATTAGCTTGCAAATCCAGGGGTTCAAGTCTCAGAGTTCATTTCAAGGTTCGTAATTTTACCTCTCATTGTCAATTGCTTGCACCCTTTATATTCATTTAAGTAACATAATTTTCTTAGAATAGATGCCTTCTCAAATTGTAATTTTATAGTATTCATTAAGTAACAAAAATTATTTATAAACTGGACCTTCCTCGAGACCCATCATTAACACAGTGTATGTGTAATACTGATAAATAAAAGCTGTGCATGTTTGGAATTAGTCTTAAACAGTGTCAGCTTGATGGTAGCAAGTAATTCAAAGGTGTAAGAAAACACTTCCCCTTGATCATAGAAGCATGCTATGAGTCTGCTGTTGATATAAATGTGGACAACTCTTAATTTGCTGTAACTAGTGAATGCCAAACAAGTGTGGTACTATATGAATGGATTTGGAGGGCGTATTTCAGTTTAAACTTAGAAGCAAGCTTGCATGTCGTAGTACGCCCTGAGGTGTGACCTAGTGGTCAATGTAGTGTCAAGCCTTGGTGGGGACACATTTACCCCTTACCTGTTCTGGTGGAGTTAGCATGTACCTCGTGGAATTAGCCTAGGTTTGTGCAACTAGTCCCAACACCACAATTATCAATAAAGAAGGTTTTGGAACCACTTGCCATTATGAAAACAGTCTCCGATGTTTCATTTGCCAAGCTGTTGCTAGTTGCAAATTGTTTATGGAAAATGAGTTTAGCTATTGACGAAAATAGTAATTTCAACAAAGTATTTTGCACTTCGATGGTTTCTGCAGAGTCTAGGTCGAGTTGTTTTCCAACATTCATTTTCAGATTCCCAATGTTTACTGTTAAACTATCTCACTTCAGATCTTGCATATCACATTTTGATCAATCCAAATATTTCTTTGACAACTAAAGTCGCAATGCCTTGTCTTTTCAATAATTCATGAGGGCGCAAGTTGTTATGTCACTCTTTTTGGTTTGAACATATGACTTATATGTCCTCAATTTCATTCTGGGTTTTAGTCCATTTTGCTTCAGCTATGTGTTACTTAATTTTTGTCATTCTTGTTGGCATTTAAGTGGTTTAAACATTCAGATGTATTTAACATGAGCTTCTGTTCTTTCATTTTTTTCTTTCTTATTTTAAATATATTTTGGTAAATAAGACTGATCTAGTAATATTCAGTGGTAATTTTTAGTGAGGTCCTTGTCGAAATAAATTTACTGAGGTACTTGGTGCAAAACCCAGGTCATGAATTAACCTTGATTCTAACCATTCCTGTGTAGCACAAAGCACTTTCTCAAAAATGAATTGGAATACTGTCTACAAATACGACCCCTTTCACCCTTTGTTGGAATTAGTAGTTCTGGAATTTCTGATGGTTTTGCTATCCTTACCAGTCCTTACTAAATATGTATGCATTATCGACTTACAGAATACACGAGAGACAGCACATGCACTTAGGAAGATGCCGTTGGACAAGGCCAAGAGATACCTTGAGGATGTTCTTGCCCACAAACAAGCCATCCCGTTCACACGCTTTTGTCGTGGGGTTGGTCGTACTGCTCAGGCAAAGAATCGCCATTCAAATGGTCAAGGACGTTGGCCTGTGAAATCTGCAGGGTTTATTCTAGATTTACTCAAAAATGCTGAGAGCAATGCTGAGGTAATGTCAGATTATGTTATGTTTTTTCCTAAAAAGAATATGCATAGCTTTCTTGATTGTTCTATGTGCCTTAAGCTGTTTTCGTTGTTCTTTTGAGTTTATTTAGGTTAAAGGCTTGGATGTGGATTCACTTTTCATTTCTCACATCCAAGTAAATGAAGCACAAAAACAGAGGCGCCGCACGTACCGAGCTCATGGACGAATCAACCGTAAGTGTCCTTGTTTTCTTCTTCTTGTATCTAGTGATGGATATCTCAATCCTAACCTCTTGGCATTTTTGTAGCCTATATGTCTCACCCTTGCCATATTGAGTTGACATTGTCTGAGAAGGAAGAGTCCGTCAAGAAGGAGGTAAACTATTTTCTTGTCACTGTTTATTTTATGATTTGCATATGCAGTGGAATCTTGCACTTGCTTATAGCTTGCCTATTGCTTTCTTTTGTCATCTGGATACCAGTTCTTTGTCTTTGCCAAACATGTTTTTTGAAATGTGCCTAAAACATTCTCATTGTGATGCAGCCGGAGACTCAGTTGGCTTCTAGAAAGACAAAGGCGTAAGCAATGAATACCGGAATGCAGAAGATGTTAAGTTTTAATGTCGTTATAGTCTCTGTTATGAAACAATTTTGGCAGATTGAACCATGTTCCTCCAGAAATTTGGTTTTGCATATTCTTACTTTTCCAAAACTTGAGTTGGATGTTACCTTATTCTATGGCTTAGTTGCTGGAATTTTTTCCTTGGTGGATCACAGTCTTTCATTTTCTATGCATAATCGTCTTAGTGGGTTTAACTACGGGTAGTTTTGCTGCGTTTGTTGTTTCGGGGGTGTGCAAAGATTATGACTAACGCATAATCCTGGGACTAATTTATCCGAGCTCTCACGTGGAATAAAATAACACCAAGTTTGTGGTATAAATTTATCTTGGAAGTTATACCTTCAACCAATCGAATTATAAGTTTAATTCCAAATTTAATCATGTGATATCCGCCTTTACCAAACGACCCGAGCAACTCAAGGTGTTGCTTTATACCCCACTAGTATTTAATGCAGAACAAAGCTAATCATAGTATGTTTTGTTCTGAAGGCCAAAGTGGCTAAATTGGTCGTTTGAAATACAAGTTTCCGTTAATGATGAATACATGTTCCAATTGGGGATTTTGAATCTAATGTTTTTCCCCATTCGTAGCATAAGAAAGATGTAATTGTTGTGTGCAGTTTTTTTAAACCAAATCAAAATCCTTGGAGAAACATTGACTTAGTAACTTCGATCCTACGAGGCGTTTCTGATCTTCAATTATCTTCGGAGGTTACTCAAGCATTGGCATATTATCTTTTGTATGTGAGATAGTGAGTTGACATGCAAAGTTTAGGAAGTAAAACGGTCTCTGACTATAAAGAAATTGATTCAACATGTGAAGAGGAAACGGATCAAACGAATGTTAAACGAATTTCGTCACTTGTATGTAGTTGATGAACACGAGTGTAATTTGATAAATTTTGGAGAGGAATCGAGTTGAAAAGGATGTTCTTGGTTAAGGTTATCTTGTTGACTTGACTCGCCTTATCGCCATTCCTTATGAAATTGACCAACATGCAAGAATATACCCATTTTGGTCCTTTATGTAAATGTTTCTTCTATTCACAAAGCAATTTACTATCATTAACTAAGCTTACATACGAATTTTGGTACGGGGTTGCATTTGTTAGGAAGTGTTTTATTTCTCAACGTGAGATTTTTCAATGCGAATCTGAATTTGGTCAGGCCTAATGAAAGTATCTGACAGTGGTTGAGAAACCAAAAGCCGCATTGGTTCATTTTAACCATCATCGGTAATAATGTGATGGTAATAATGTTAACTATCATCATCTTTCTGACTAAGGCCTCGTTTGTTTGCACTTGTTGGAGGTGCGAATCGAATGGTTCGGACCTTAAGCCATTAAGTGCATTTGTTTTGTGTCACGATTCAACCCGACATTCTTGATCGGGGTGTGATGGGCACCGAGCCACGTCCAACCGGAGCCAGCGAACCCGGCCGGCCTTACTACGTAAATTTTTTTTTTTGAAAACCTTTAAGACAAGTAAACATAAATAGATACTCCCCAAATTTCTTTTGTTGCTTTTAAGTTAAATAAAATATGTTGTATATAACTCGTGTCATAATACGATCGACTCCGGAACACCTCCACTCTGTCTGCACCAAGTCTCTGCCCTAATCGAAATCCACCCGTGTGCTATGACTCGGCTACACTCCACCCCCACTCAAATCACGACTACCACATCTCCACCATTACTAGTGAACATAAATGTTTTATTTTTTTTTTATCAAATAATATATTTTTTTTAATTAAATTTGTATTTATTTTCTACTATTTAGTTACTTTTTAATTTGAATCGTATATTTATTACGTTTAAATAAATACATGCAAACGTATATTGAAAAACAAATAGTCTTAATCATTCATTGTTCGCATCTAGAGACAACATCATGTGTACGCGCATTGACTTTTGTGCGTCTTAGTCTTAATGAAACAAACGGGGCCTAAACCTATCAGAGGACCAAATCTACATTTTGATGATTACCATGTTTGTACATCCCAAAATTACTTTTAAGCTTGGAGGCCTGCACTTCGACAATTAGAGAAATTTTTGCAACAACATTAATTTGTTTCTTCTTAGTTTGTACATAGTACACATACATACCTCCATTTGGGAAAACGTGAATGCCTTTTTACTGCCGGTACGGACGCGGGCTACAGTGCACCGCTCTCCCGGACCCACTCCTGTGCAAAAATTCCCGGTATATCATATTATATATATATATAGCGAGCTTAAGGAACGGACGCGCGTGGGTAGAATTTCTCCCATAAATACCCGCGTCCGGGCATCCGCGTCGGGATGACAACTTCTATCGGGTGGACAAAATTTGCCCTTAAATTTTCCCCGCGTATACGGTGTATACAAATACGTTCGTCAATATCGGGTATTATATACATTATCATATAAATAATTAAACGCATGCGTGGGAGCAAGACAAAAAAAAGCGCTATCGGAGTGACGTAAGTCGGTAACCTCAACTTTTATTATCAAAATAACCATGGGCGCTTTAAAAAGTCATTGAAGGAACTAGTAGTATTCAGTGAGATAATCAATGGAGGTCATACATTATGAATGAACATGGAATAGAATCAAAGTATGGCATTTCGTTACTTTGGAACCTTTAGACATAAGATCATTCTCGTCTTTAAGTTATCATAGTATCATTCCCGTTTTTTTTGACATCGTCGTATACCTTTCTTATTTACGGCATCATTATTATCATCGCAGCACTATGGTCGTCGTTTTAGTGTATAGGGCTTTTAATATTATAAAACTTGGTTTTTTTGAAGAAAAATGAGTATTTTATAAAACCCTTGTAAACTTTTGGGAAGAAAATCATGCGTTGGGGTCATAGGTTTAATTAAAACAACTACTAATTTGATAGTAGGAACGATAACCAAAAACTTTTATTAGCGATAACATGGAAATAAGCTTAATGTAACAATAAGAAGGGGTTTGGGAATAGTGGGCCCGCCTCGGTCGAATGAGGCGGCGTACACAATTTACGTATAATACGTTTCATAATGTTGCTTATGGAAGTCTTAGGACGATCGGGTCGGATTCTTGCAAGTCCTAGGGTATTTCGACCTTTCTTTCACTATTCCAGAACTTTTGGTTCAATGCCACTGAATGAATAGTAACTAGTTTTCAATCTCGGATTTCTAGAGTTGGGGAAGTCCCCGAGGCGCGAAATCAAGCCTATACGTCTAGGACATGCCAAAAAGGACCCAAGTGAAGTCTTACATACCTCTTGGCTCTACGCTTTCGAACTACCAAATCCAAGTTAAAATTCGCCGAGAAATCTCTGAATTGGTCATTTTTACCAAACCTTAGTTAAGCCATTCATGAGTTGATTCTTGAAAATAACACTTTATCTGTACGGAAATTTCGGCCATCGACTTTCTTTAAATACACCCGTACCCCAAGTTCAACTTGGCCCGATTTAAATTAACAACAACGAATTCAACGGCCAAACCATTCACAATCCATATTATCAACCATACATTAACACCGTTACTTATGCATTACAAAAATTGACTAATGTTGCATTTACTTCTCGACATTCCGATAGTGATTACAACTTCGTTTTAGAAAAAAAACCTTCATTTTTCATCATGGATTCTTAAGCAACATAACAACTAAAATATCAAATAGAGGTTAATTAGAAAAAAGAATCAAACACGCCTCATTATGAGCCCGTACCACCCCAACTACATGCATATTTTAACCGAATTTTCATCAATTTCTATACGTTACAACAACAACCAATATACTACATAAAGTTTAATCCATTTTTTTTTCTACATAACATCACGCTACACAGGAATTTGACCGTCACGCATTCGTACACCACCTTGATCAAAATGATCTCTTATTACTTCGTCCATTTTACATTATGGAATTCTGTATGCTTTGACAATCAAACTACTAGAATAAAATTAATTCATCATTTCTACGCAACACCTATGGATTTCGCCAACAGTGGTACATCGAAGTACTTTATGAATTTCATTCATTTCTTACCTACAACATATATGAACCATTAATGCTTACACTGAAAAGAGATGAAATGTTACGTTTATATTATTTCCAACTTGGTTTAGGATTGCTAAATTGATGAAACAAATATTTATCTTCAAAAAATATAACTATTTATGATACGTTGTAAGGGCCGCGTATATGACTTTGGTAGGAACACATGAAGGAAATAATTTTTGGAGCAAGATTTTCATGGGGACAAAAATCATGGAGCATCCCGAATGTATCTTCATTTTCTTTTTCTTCTTTTTTTTTTCTTTCTTTCTTTTCTTTCTTTCTCTCCTCTTCTAATTAAAAGATGACCAACTATATATATAATTCTCCCATCATCTTTCCATTTTTATTAGTTAGTCCTCGAAGTATGGCCTCGTATTTCTTTTTCCTATTCTGAACATGAAAATTTTCCTTTCTTTTTCTTGAATTTCTTGATTTTCCACAAGGATGACTAATTCTCTTCTTTGTCTCTTTTCTCTTTTCTTTTGTGTCCTGGCCAATTTGGCCTTTTTAAAATTTTCATGAACCCAAGTAAAGGTAAAAATTAAATTTCTTACCTTACTTTCTTAAAATATTTTAAGTTTCGTCCTAGTCTCACGAGCATTATTTTACGACCCATTTTGCGAATTTCCTTTTTCGCCCTCACCGCTGAAAACATTTCCATACTAATAATAGTCGTAAATAATATTTACAACAACTCGTCATATTAAATAAAATAATTTCTAAGAATGGTCTCGCCACTTAACTTTTCACGACGACTTTGGAATTTCCAAACGTACAATATACGGGCTATAACAGTTTGCATTAAGATCTAAGCACTTATTGGTTGTGAATCAGTCTTAATCATTAAGATCTTGAACCAAATCTTAATATCATTAAGTAGTATTTTTGTATGAAACTTTTTTTTGACTCCGACTCGACTCCCTCGACCCGTCGCCTCAGCCTTACCCACGACCACTCCATCAAACCTGCCCCTTATCTCGCACGCAGAGAGAGCGACCCACTACTCCTCCACCCCGCCCGGGAACGGGCCACGACCAGACCGGGATCCCTTTGCGGGAAACGGGATCAACCTCATCCTACCGTACGGATCTTCCACCACCGCCCGCGCACCGCGTCCTCTACGCGACTGCCATCGGCCAATAACGAGCTCGGGGAGCCCTGCCCCGCCTTGGCCTCGATACTCCGCTCCACAGTTCTCCACGCGCCTGACTCTCGCCCGTTCTGGACCTTACCCCTGCCCGACCACCCGCAAGCCCCCCTCCACCCTCTATGCTAACCCGTCAAGATGCGTAAATCTCCCGCATTTTTACTAGTGAACATAAATGTTTCATTTTTTTTTATCAAATAATATATTTTTTTAATTAAATTTGTATTTATTTTCTACTTATTTAGCTACTTTTTAATTTGAATTGTATATTTATTATGTTTAAATAAATACATTATGCACGTTCGGATATTGAAAAACGACCACGTCTTAATCATTCGTTGTTAGGACACAGAGACAATCTTAATAATTCGGACGTGCGTTCCGTGGGGATTCGAACGTCTTAGTCTTAATGAAAACAAATGGGGCCTAAACCTATCATCTCTCGGACCAAATCTACATTTTGATGATTACCATGTTTGTACATCCCAAAATTACTTTGAAGCTTGCAAGTTTGGCACTTCGACAATTAGAGAAATGATTGCAACAACATTAATTTGTATTAGCTTCTTAGTTTGGCTTGTACACATACATACCTCCATTGTGGGCAATTAGCAAGAATGCCCTTATTACGGGGTGGTCTTTAAGTTTTGCCCTTCAAAATGGTGGTCTTTAAATTTTGCCCTTTCTTTAGGCAAAATCCACACACACTTGGTCACGGGTTCAAAACCGTTCGCTCGAGCGATTTTTTTTAAAAAAAATGCTCCAAGAAAACCAAATAAGTTTTAGAAAAAGACGAGTTTAAGAAAGAAAGGCGAAATTTGCGAAATGGGTAGACATGCCTTTTTTTACAACACGTATTTGCAAAAAAAAAAAAAATTCGGCTGAGCGGGAGTTCGAACCGTGACCAAGGGGTCCTAGCGAAGGGCAAACCTTAAAGACCTCCGATTTGAAGGGCAAAACTTAAAGACCACCTAAATGAAGGACAATCCCCGAAAAAAAAAAGCTCCGTTGTAGGATTTCAAATCAAATTTCACATAACAACTTTTAAAAGTCAAGCAACAAATTCATGCGAAACCGATAAAAAGTCTTTGAAAAATAAAATAAAATTCAGTGTGTATAATCTGTATAGTTAAATAGTGAGTATAATTACTGTATGATCTCTATACAATTAGTGTAATTTTTTTTTTTTTTTTTTATTTTTTAACATGGATTGTCCTTCATTTGGGGTAGTCTTTAATTTTTATCCTCCAAATTGGTGGTCTTTAATTTTTTCCTCTGCCTTTGCACATTCTGCCTTAAAGTAGAATTTTGAATTTGCAAACGTAGAGGCCAAGAATTAAAGATCACCAATTTGAGGGACAAGAATTAAAGATCTGGTATGTTGTGTAATTAAGTTAATATGTTCTGTAAATAAGAAAAAATATCTTTATATTTTGTAATATAGAGTCTTAAGTAGTATTATTAGGTTATTTTCCCAATAATTTTGAGCATGCACAAATAGAAAAAATGAAAAAAAGAAGGCAACTTAAAATGAGTCGGAACCAAAATGACCCAAAAAAAAACATTTTGAACAAAAATACATTATGAAACAACAAAAAAAAAAGGTTACAAAACTACCTTTAGGGCGGTAAAACAACTTCTTTCAATTCATAAACAATATTTAACAACTAATTAATTCATAATCAATATTTCAAATAATCAATTAACAAAATAATAATTCATCTAACAATTCATAAACAATTAATAAATTAACAACTCATAAACATATAACAAATTAACAGTTGTATAAACTTTTTAAAAATTAACTTATAAACATTTAGCAAATAATGAATTAAATAAATAAATATCTGAGAATCTGGCAAAAACTTTCCGAACAAGAACAATTTAATAGAAAGGATTAAAACGTTTTTGGATATAAGTATACCAAAAAAATAACCTAACAAAAGGTTTAGCCTCCAATGATTTTTTTCAATTTTTTTTTGCCTTTGGAGGGACCCATGGTGGAACCACGGGATTTAATATTGGGTCTAAACTTTCCCGACGAAATTTAATAAAAAATGACTTTTGGGATATAGGTGAGAGCATTTTCCAAAAATCCTTTAGCGCGGAAAAAAAAATCTTGTGCTAAAGCACTTAACGGGCCGTTACGGTTAAGTGCTTTAGCGCGATTTTTCTTGCCTTAAAAAGGTAGTTTTGTAATTTTTTTTTTTTTTTTTTTTGTTGGGGTATTTTAGTTTAAAATGTTTTTTTGGGGTCATTTTGGTTCCGGACTCACTTAAAATTGGGAGGCCCATTACTCTAAAAGGCCGACTAGCCTAGCCCAATTGACATGTAAAACCCTATCATCATCCCACTTCAGTTGGAAACCCTATTTTTCATCTCCTTTCTTTTTGGGTTAACGAACAAGGGACTGACCTGGAGCAGCAGCATCGCCGGTAGACATGGTAAGACGATTAGTTTGTCGTAGAATCATTATGCCCAACAACCTTATAAGTTTTTACTTACGTGGTAATGCTTTGGTTAATGCAGGTTAAGTATTCCAAGGAACCCGATAACCCCACCAAATGTGAGTACCTAATTTGATTTGCATATACACTTCTTTCATGTTTCATGAATCGTGTCATGCGATGTTGCTTGATCTATTTTTTTCTTTTGTGAATATAATTTGTGGCTGTTTCGTGTTTTTTTTTTTATAGCTTGCAAATCCAGGGGTTCAAGTCTCCGAGTTCATTTTAAGGTGCCTACTTTCTCCTTTCATCATCTATTGCTTGCACCTTAAAGTTATTGTTATAGTGTTGGGTTGTAACAATTAGCAGTCTATGGCAACTAAATAACTTGCGAATAATCATCAAGTAATGCTTTGGTAATGTTTCTATTAATTTCTTACTTTTCTTGTTTGTAAGTTGGATTATTTGTATTGTCAAAAAAAGTTGGATTATATGTTTTGTTACTAATGTGAATGAGTAAAATACATACAAGTTTGGATTCTGTTTTGTCTTAGTGTATGTCAAGATTAGTGTCGAGTGATAACTGGTATGGATAAATAAAAGATATACAACTTGGTAATTTGCCTTAAACAGTGTCAGCTTGTTGATGGTAACAAGTGATTTAGTAGCCGTTTGGCCATAGATACCAAAAACAAATTCACTTTTTTTGGAATTTTTGAAGTCGGAGTTGGAGTTGTGTTTGGCCATAATTTTTGGTGAAATGTAGTTGTAAAAAAGTGTAATTTTTTTGAAAAATAAGTTTTTTGAGTTTTTGGTATTCCGGAATACAACTTCAAGTTGTATTCGTAATATTTATGGCCAAACGCCCAAAAGTGAAAAAAAATTCCGGAAAAAAGTGAATAATTTTTATGGCCAAACGGCACCTCAAAGGTTGAAGAAAATATTTCCCCTTGATCATAGAAGCATGCCTAGTGGTCAATGTTGAGAGTTAAGAACCCTGAGATCTCATGTTCAAGCCTTGGTGGACACACTTACCTGTGCAAGTGAGAGGTATTAGGTACCCGTGGAATTAGTTGATGTGTGTGCAAGCTGGCCAAGCAACACAATTATTAAAAAAGGTTCTGGAATCACTTGCCGTTACAAAAACTTAGTTCTGAGGATTCCTTTGCCAAACTGTTGTATTGCAAAGTCTTTAAGTAAAATATTTAGCTATTGACAAAATAAAATAAGTTTCGCTATCCACAAATCATTTTGCACTTTGTACTTAGTCGAGCATTCTCTACTTTCCCTCATCTTCTACTATTTTATTCTTCGATTTTATTATTATATGTTTCCTTTGCTCTGGTTACACTACTGTATTTCCTTTCGATACTTGTTTTTGTTATGCTTTACTTGAGTCGGGAGTCTATCGGAAACATCGTCTCTACCTTCACAAGGTAAGGGTACGGCTGCATACACACCACCCTCCCCAGACCCCAAACGTGGGATTACACGGGTTATGTTGTTGTTCCTGGGCAGGCTACCTTGAGTATTTTCCAGCATTCATTTTCAGATTCTCAACATGTGCTGTTAAAACAATCTCACTTCAAAATCTTTCACAGCACATTTTGATCACTCCAAATTTTTCAGTGATAGCCAAAGTTGGTTTAATCATTCATTTCGTAAGTTGGCATGTCACTCTTTTTGGTTCGAACATATGGTTTATTATGGTCATAAATGATCAGCTTGACCTTTCATTCTTGTCTGTGGTCCATCTTTGCTTGACCTATATGTTAATGAATTTTTGTCATTCTGGTTGACATTTAACTGGTTTGGTCCTTCCGATGTATTTAACATGAGCTTCCTTTGTCTTTTTCTTCTCATTCTTATTTTAATTATATTTTGGTAAATAGGACTGATCTAGTAATATACATTTTAGTTTGGTCTTTACTCATTTTAGTTTGGTCTTTACTAAAAGAAATTTAATGAGGTATTTGCCTATTTAATGCCAAACCCCAGGCCAGGAGGTTTCCTTGATTCTAACCATTTCTATGTAGTACAGAGCTCTTTCTCCAAAATGAACTGGAATACTGTTTACAAATACGATCTTTTCACCCCAAGTTGGAATTACCAGTTCTGGATTTCTGATGGTAGTTCTATCCTTAACCGTTCTTACTAAATATGCATTATCTACTTACAGAATACACGAGAGACAGCGCATGCACTTAGGAAGATGCCGTTGGACAAGGCCAAGAGATACCTTGAAGATGTTCTTGCCCACAAACAAGCCATTCCCTTCACACGCTTTTGTCGTGGGGTTGGTCGTACTGCTCAGGCGAAGAATCGCCATTCAAATGGTCAAGGACGCTGGCCTGTTAAATCTGCAGGGTTTATTCTAGATTTACTCAAGAATGCTGAGAGCAACGCTGAGGTAATATCAGATTATGTTTTTTTTTTTCTAGAAAGAATGTGTACAGCTTTCATGATTGTTCTATGTGCCATGAAGCTGATTTCGCTGTTCCTTTGAACTTATTTAGGTTAAAGGGTTGGATGTGGATTCACTTTTCATTTCTCACATCCAAGTAAATCAAGCACAAAAACAGAGGCGCCGCACATACCGAGCACACGGAAGAATTAACCGTAAGTGCTCTTATTTTCTATCTGCATCTTGTTGTATCTAGTCATTGATATATCTCAATCCTAACCTCTTGTCCTTTTTGCAGCCTATATGTCTCACCCCTGCCATATTGAGTTGACATTGTCTGAGAAGGAAGAGTCCGTCAAGAAGGAGGTAAACTATTTCCTTGTCACTGTTTATTTTATTATTTGCATATTCAGTGGACTCTTGCACTTGCATATAGCTTGCCTTTTGTTTTCTTCTGTCTTCTGCATAACGGTTAAATTTGCCAGTTCTTTGTCTTCTCCTAGCATTTTTAGAAATGTTCCTAAACATTTTCTTTTGTAATGCAGCCTGAGAGTCAGTTGGCTTCTAGAAAGGCAAAGGCGTGAGCTAAGAATCTTCTTGGAATGCAGAATGTGTTAAGTTTGTGTGTCCTTATAGTATCTGTTTTGAAACAATTTTGGCACCTTTGAACCACGTTTAGAAACTTGTGGTTCCATTATGCTTATTCTTACTATTCCGAGACTTGAGTTGGATGTTTACCTTATTTTATGGCTTAGACTGCTGGAATTTTTTTCCTTGATTGGATCTATCTGTCATTTTCCATTAATACTCGTCAGTGTGGGTCGAAGTACGATTGTAGTTTTGGTACCTCGTAAAGTTCCCCACCGAGTGCTTTCGCAACTCAAGGTGTTGCTTTATACCGCACTATTTAATGCACCGTAAAGGTAATTAATTATATATGGATTTACTGCTGGCCAAAATGACTGAAATTACTCGGGTGAAATATAAGGTTCCATCAATGATTAATATACATGTTAATTGGTGATTTGGGTCTTCTACGTTCATAGTAGAAAGAGCATGTAATACTTTGGTACTTGTTTTCTTCGTTAGAGCAAAGTGTTATCAATTCAGTTTCTCCCAAAATCTTTGCGAGGTACACACTTGCCTAGCATTATCATTCTTCTTACTTTTTGGTCATCTATCTTTGCAATATAAATCGATCAAGCTTAAAACCACTTAGGTTTTTAACGTTCGCTTTTATTCTATTCAAAGTAATTCGTATCTCTAGTAGAGTAGTAATTATATCACTGAGTTTAAGTTATATGCCTTTACTCTGTAAATGGATATTTGCCAATCTGTTCAAGTAAAAATATATATAGGTTTTACTCATAAACATTATTGGTAATAAAAACAACATACATAACCACTATTATAAATCAGTTAGCGTAAAAAACCATTTTAGTCTCTCTGTACTATTAGTGTATATAATCAAATTTTAGGTGTATACCTCCCATTTGAGGTCATATAATTTTACAGATACAATTCATTATTAAAAATGCAAACTTTCATGGATGGTGGCGGATGAGAATGTAAGGACTGAGGAGGGACTCAACGTTTTCAATCCAGTTCTTAGAAATATATGTGAAAATTAGTAAATTGTACTCCCTCCGTATCATAATAAGTGTCACATTAGCTAAAAAAAATTGTCCCATAATAAGTGTCACCTTAGGAAATCAAGACACAAATTGAATAGTTTTTTTCAATTCTATCCTTAGACAAAAATTGACAAGTTAAAGTATCATCTAAATGATGATTAGAAAAGTCACATGGTAATTTGGTATTGTTGGATTCTCAATATCAAAAGGTTTACTACTTGTGCATGCTCTAATCAAGAGGAAAAAGTAATTTATTTTTATTATATAGGGGTAATTTGGTAAATTTTACATTGCATTATTGATTTCTTAATATGCGTGTTTTTTTGTTAAGGTGACACTTATTATGGGACGGAGAGAGTAATAAATTACAGATTATAAACCCATAATCTCGAAAGTGTAATGGATTTAGCGCATAGACCGGGTTGTTCGGCTTTTTCAAATATCAAATCACACCAATCGGGTTTTTCAACCTCGGATTTTTTTGGATTTTTCTGTTTTCTTGGGTTTTTCTGGTTTTTTTTTTTAAAAAAAAAGTCTTCGTACAAAATATATAACTTTTACTTCAAATATTTATTTAGTCCTAGTAAGATACAACTATATATTAAAGTGTATCTTAAAGAAAATAAAATAAATGTGAGATGAGTGATGACATTGTAATAAAATATTCAACAAAAAAGATAATGAAATTGCATAAAATAAATATTGCTGATTAAGCCATAGTGAAATGATCATAATCTAAAAATACTAACTTATGCTAAAATAAGTGTTAATTACATGACAAAGAAAAAAATAAAATCAAATTATTTATTTTCACTATCTAAACCAATCAAAACTAAAGAATAGATATCCAATATTATTGTCATTGCTAGTGTTAGAATTGAATTTCTTTTGTTAGCATTAGTATTGATTTGGACTTTATTTGAATTACTAACATTTATGTGCTATAAAATTACTTTTTTTTTTGTGCGGATTGTCCTTCAAAGGCACAGAGCTTTAATTTTTGCACCTCAAATTGGTGGTCTTTCATTTTTCCTTTGCCTAATACCCCGAGGTTTTGGGTTCGAACCCCGGCTCAATAAAAAAAAAAAAAAAAAAATTTTGCACAACGAGGTTTATAGCGAAGTTAGGCATTAAGACAGAGGTTTGCCTTAAGGCAAACTTTTCTCAATATTAGGCCTTAAGGCAAATCTCTGCGTTAAGGCCTAACTTTTGCACAAAATTACGCTTATTTGGGCAAAAGTTAGGCCTTAATTCAAAGGTTTGTAAAATTCCAACTAAGTTAAAAAAAAAAAAAAAAAAAATTGCCCTAAGGCAGAGTTTTGCCTGCTTGAAGGCAAAACTATGCCTGTCTTGTGGTGAAGGCAAAACTCTACCATAAGGTAGAGTTTGAAACTCTGCCTTGCAAATCTAAACTCTACTTTACAATTTTTTTTAAAGAAAATTTTGACTGATCGGGGGTTCGAATCAGAAACCAAAGGATTTTTAGTGAAGGACAAAAAATTAAAGACCAGTGCCTTTGAAGGACAATTGTGCAAATGACCCTAAAATTTATTGGATCATTCAAAAGTTTAGGTCTAAGCTTGAAATAATATGTTAAAAGATCGAAAAATATGTATAGTTTTAAGAAATATTTATAAATTACATTACAAATAAATATTTTAATGTATAAAATATTTTAAAAAGTGTATACATGTAATGTCGGGTTGATTTGTTTCAGTGTGATTTTTTTTAGTTAAAACCAAACCAATTTTGGTCGATTTTTTTTTTCCAATACCAAATCAAGTCAAATCACTAATCAAGTTTTTTTCTCGGTTTGACTCAGATTATCGGTTTAGTGCGGTTTATCGATTTTCTTTTTGTACCCCTTCTCTATTCATGAGCAGAAATTGTCATTTGGGACAACTGTTTAGTAAATGGTCCACTTTTTATACTATGAATCTTTTTGAGCAAACTGAAAATTGTATGAGGAAACAGTAGAATAAAGTCTAAAACTTTGTAATTTATACAGATAGTAGACGATAGTCTAATATTTTGCTTGGAACGTTGAGAAATATAGGAGCAAACACTAGATCCGAGTATAACTCTGTCAGAAAGGATAACTTATAAGGAGCTATATTTGCGCAAATTTAAAAAATTAGGACAAATTCTAAATGATGGCCTAAAAAAGGGAATATTTGCATAAATCAGCCTTTTTAAAACGAACTTATTTGGGTTGTTTTCATGAAAGGGTTGGCAATCCGTGTTCCCTTTGGGCCGTATTATGGGCCAAGAAACAAGTGCATTTAAGTGCTGGCGCAGTAGTTGGGCCAACGATATTGAACGATCACTCTCCCTCACCGGCGAACTTGCTACTTCCGTCTCTTTCTCCGGCGAACTTCACCCGATTTTCCGGTATACTCCTTTTTCAGGTAAAATCCGTTTTGTGTTTCTATAATTGTTCAAAAGACCTCTATATTAAAACTTGAAAAGAAACCCTAATTCTGGTTTGTAGGTAGAAATCCGCTATGAATAATAACAATCCAGTTAAGAACGTCAGTTTAGCAAACTTAGTTTCTCAATCTATGCCCATAAACCACAATCAACCACCACCACCACATCACTTCTCTCAATCACCAGCACAACGTGGTTCACCCTACCCTGGCCATTTTCAATTATCCGAATCACAAACCCAACGTTCTAATGCTCAATTCCAAAGCCAAGCTCAAGCCTTTAGCCATTACATCACTTCAGGTGTTAACACCAATGCTGGTGGTGTCTCATCAACCGCTAATTCTACACCCAACACAGCCTCTGGTGGTGGTAATAGAAAAGTGCTGCATCGACCGCCTTCTCGAACCGGTGGTTCATCTAGCCATGGTCAAGCTACTGCTTCACCTTTAAAGACCATAGAACTAACCCCGGCTGTGAGAAGGAAAAAGCGTAAAGTTTCTGATAAGCTTATACCTGATAAAGTGGCTGCGGTGTTGCCCGAGTCAGCACTTTACTCTAATTTGCTTGAACTCGAGGCTCGTGTAGATGCTACTCTTTTTAGAAAGAAGATTGATATGTTGGAATCCCTTAAGAATCCTCCGCGTATCCAGAAAACCCTGAGAATTTATGTGTTCAATACTTTTGCTAATCAGACACCAGATAGTGTTGAGCCAGCTTCATGGTCTCTTAAGATTCTTGGGAGGATTTTGGGGGGTGGGCCGGATCCTTCTAGGTCGGAAATGGAGCAGAAATCGGTCGTTTCTTACCCAAAGTTTTCAGCTTTCTTCAAAAAAATTACTGTTTACTTGGATCAGAATCTATATCCTGATAACCATGTAATCTTGTGGGATAGTTCTCGATCACCAGCGCTTCATGAGGGTTATGAGATTAAGAGGAAAGGGGATAAGGAGTTTACTGCTATCATCAGGCTGGAAATGAATTATATGCCTGAGAAATTTAAACTTTCACCAGCTTTGCAAGAGGTTCTTGGTATTGAGGTTGAGACACGAGCTAGAGTTTTAGCTGCTTTATGGTACTATGTAAAAACTAGGAAGCTACAGATATCTGATGACACCTCCTCGTTCACTTGTGATGCTCCTCTAAAGAAGGTTTTTGGAGAAGAAAAGCTGAAATTTGCCCAGGTTTCCCAAAAGATTACTCAACATTTAACTGCCCCTCAACCTATTCATTTGGAGCACAGGATTAAGCTATCTGGAAATAGCCCAGCTGGGAACACTTGTTATGATGTACTGGTTGATGTTCCCTTGACATTGCAGAAGGAAATGTCCTCTTTCTTATCTAGTTTAGAGAAGAACAAGGAAATTGATGCATATGATGAAACTATTTCCAACGCTATAAAGAAAATCCATGAACATCAAAGAAGGCGAGCTTTCTTTCTGGGATTTAGTCAGTCGCCTGCCGATTTTATTAATGCGTTAGTTGCATCTCAAGCCAGGGATCTTAAGCTTGTTTCTGATGATTCCACCCGTGTTTCAGAAATGGAGAAACGTTCTGAATTCTACAATCAGCCTTGGTAAACTTCTTTCCTAACTATCCTAATTATTGATTATTTGGGCTTAAATTTTGTGGTGTTCACAATGCTGTATAACCACACTCTTTTTGTTCAATATTATGGTCACTATATCTTCTGAAAATAACATAAAATGTTATAATGTCACTTTGATTCTGTGAACATCTCTGATCTAACCCAGGAAAGATTTTCTAATCAAAATGCAGCCGGCTAAAACTTGATCTCCATCTGTCCACAACCATTATGATTTATGCTTTCGTTTGAACTTTGAAACTGTTTTGGTTGATCTGTCTAAGATAATCAACATTATGTGTACCTTACAAACTTTTCAGATCATCTAACCTACTTTCTGTGAACCTTACAGGACTGAAGATGCCGTCATTCACTACTTGAACCGCAAACAGGTTTCTGGTACTGACCATTCTGCAAGAAAATAGGGCTTGTCAGGCCATATTTTTTGGACAAAGGATGTCCTACATAAACTAGGGGATCTTATATAGCAGCATTCTAATAATCTGCTCAAGAGCATGCTTCTGCTGGTAGAAAGAGTGTATCGTATTTCAGTAGGTCTTGAATGTTAGGGATTTGTCAAATGCGCCCTAAGAAAAGGATAAAGAGGAACGAACTCCTGTGAGCAAATGGTTACTATCTGGCGCTTTGTAGTTATGTTGGAAATGCTTTGATTGTTAAGGGCTGGAGTAGAAATCAGAGCCACTCAGCAATTTGTAGTCAGCCATTCTTGACTTTATGATGTTTTATTAGATGTATGCTGGAATAGGAAATTACTCGTAACAACAGCTCACTACCAAGACAAGCTTTATAGGCGCGTAAATGCTTTGCTTTTGTAATCAGAAGTTCTTTTTGACTGAACCATCTAACTGATTGTAATAGGTAGAAACAGCTGATATCTACTTTATGCTTTCGACGGGTAGACAGACAATGGGTACTGTATATGATTAGAGCATATTTTAATAAAGAGGAAATTTCAGAGACCACTATAGTTTACTGCTAGCTAATTACCAGGCGCAGCTATGATTTCAATATTTACAATTCATAGCAAATGTTTGGTTGCCAGCCGCCTGTATCAACTGTATTTATTTGTGCAACGAATGGAACTTGTGTCAACTGTATTAGTTCGTGCTACGAATACAACCTGTATCAATTGTATTTATTCACGCAACGAATAAAACCAAAGCGAAATACAGAAAATAGGGGTGTATACACGGATAAAAACAACAAAAAAACCGGGATACAAACGACAAAAATACATCCCATGCCTAAAAAATAATACATACATGGTGCAAATGAAGGTGAAATATAGAATTACAAGGATATGATGGAAAAATTCTCCTTTGGAATATAGAAATACATCCCAGGTCTAAAAAATGTTTTCAATGCGGGAGAATTTCTCCTGCCCCAGCATGATAGAAGTGTCTCGGTCCGAATCTGATTTTCAAATCATATCAACAGCGGCACTCTGGAGTCTAAAGGGTTCATGTTGAGCAAGACCAAGACGGAATATTTGGAGTGCAAGTTCCATGATGCATCGGATGAGGCTGGCGTAGAAGTGAGGCTTGATATGCAGGTCATTCAAAAGAAAGGAAGTTTCAAATATCTAGGCTCTATTATCCAAGGGAATGGCGAGATTGATGATGACGTCGCACATCGTATTGGGGCAGGGTAGATGAAATGGAGCTAGCATCCGGAGTCTTGTGTGACAAGAAGGTGCCTCCAAAACTTAAAGGCAAGTTCTATAGAGTGGTGGTTAGACCAACTATCTTATATGGGGTGGAGTGTTAGCTAGTCAAGAACTCTTATGTTCAGAAGATTAAAGTTGTGGAAATGAGGATGTTGCGATGGATGTGCGGGCATATTAGGAGAGATAGGATTAGAATTGAAGATATCTGGGACAAAGTAGGAGTGGCCTCGGTGGATGAAAAGATGTGGGAAATGAGGCTGAGATGGTTTGGTCATGTGCAAAGGAAATGCATGGATGCCCCGGTGCGGAGGAGTGAGAGGTTGGCTAGGGACGGTTTCAGGAGAGGGAGGGGTAGGCCAAAGAAGAATTGGGGAGAGGTTATTAGACGGGAACATGGCGAAGGTACAGCTTACTGAGGACATGACCTTAGATAGGAAGCTATGGAGGTCACAGATTAGGGTAGAACGGTAGAGATAGCCGTGTGCCACACTACTTAGTAGGCCGGTAGTGGGAGTCGTAGTATTATATTCTTGACCTTTGACTTTCTGTTACATTCTGTTACGTCTTGTAATGCGATTAGTCCATTTGTATATCGACCGTAGGTACTGCCTTTTCTTAATGTATATCATGCTTTTTACTTTATGTATTTATTGCCTCTGTCTCATGCTTGCTTTATCATGGCTTTTTCGCTCTCGTTATTTTCATTTTCAAATTGCTTTGATCTATTTGTATGTATCTAACCTTTTTGACAAATTTTCTCTTGGTAGGGTCTTTTGGAAACAGCTTCTCTATCTTCCAAGTAGAGGTAAGGTCTGTATACATTCTATCCTTTCCAGACTCCACATTGTAGGATTTCCTTTGGGTATGTTGTTATTAACATCGACGGCACGACGAAAGTTCTCTCCATCAATTGTGGATTTTGTGCATTTGATTTTCAGATCATATCAGCAGCATGATGGAAGTTCTTCCATCAATGGTGGATTTCCTAGATTTAATTTTCAAATCACATCAACAGCAGCACGATGGAAGTTCTTTCCATCAATGGTGGATCTCATATGAGATTCGATGATTTTGAGTTAGGGATGGTGATTCCGACTAGGTGAGGAAGATCGGTAGTGGTGGATTTCGGAGAAGATGCAAAGAGGGTATTTGCTACAAAATAAAAAGTGTAGCTACTAATGGTAATTCCGTGAGAGTATACCTACGAATGTTAAATACAGTTAGATACACCATGTAATTCTTCCTTTAATAAATTGGTTTGAGATACTTTTATCTTCGACGAATGGCCCAACATTCAATGCGGGTCAAAGAATCTGACTGGCGAGTTGGTTAAATGCTTTTAATGAAAATAGTGCCTTCATGTTTGATGAGTGGCCTAACATTCAATGCGGGTCGAAGCGTCTGACTGCCGCATTATTTAACTGTTTTTAATGAAAATAGCAATTCATTATTCTTACCAACAGGCCCCACATTACATATTTCATAAAGGTGTTTGGCTGCCAGTGTTATAATTTAACATATATGGTGGTGTTGTAAAACTTACCCATATCAGGCGTTTGCACTAAACAACATTTGCTTACTATTGTCAAATGATTCATTAATGATTTAATGGAGTGAAATGCACGGTATTCAATCATAATTAAGTATAATAATTTAAATGTAGACACATGTCCTACATTTATTTGTTTTAGGAAACTTGTTGAAGGGCAACTTCAATAATTTATATACTTCGTGCGCTGATATGTAACATTGTAGCTGAATCTAAATACACAAGCGGAGCCATGGTTTAAATTTTATGGATTCTAGATCTTTGAATTATACTAAAACTATTGGATTTGGCCAAACGCGTAGCTAGCTTTCTAGTTCCGCCCCCCGTTAACAATATATTAAATAATCATTTATATATTGAAATAAATAAGAAATGATCTTCAATTACTAACCATTTATGCACACTTTATTTTTCGTTTATCAAGTAAATTCTCCACAATTGCGTTGTCACGTGCCTTACATCATCCCTTTGATCTTTTTCCCCTGTAAGGGAATGCAAATATCAGAGGCCAAAACGATAAGAAAGATATTTTTACGGTCTCACATTCTTTCTTTCAGTTTTCCAGCAAACAAATATCCTTTTTCCCCCCTTTATCTCTCTGCAAACGTAAACTCTCCATTTTCCGCTCTGTTGCAGAGCAATTAGCACTCTAATATAGCTTTTCTTTGTTAGCTAAACTTCCATTCATATACCTTCAATATAGTTGCTATTGTAGTTAAGGAGTATTTATTCACATGGCCGCTTTCAGCGCAATTTCACTGTGTCCGTACAAAATGTGTCATCAGTTAAACCCTAGAAAGGGTTATATTTCTTGCTATACTCCTTCTTCTACTATAGGTACATGGCATTCTTATTTTGCCTTCGTTTTAATTGGTTTGGTTTTGAGTTGAAGTAATGAGAAATGTTAGAGTGAAGTCATATTTGTGGAGTATTTGAAAGAAATCTGTTCACTTTGGTAAAACACTATGTCAGTAACAACATAGGAAACGAATAATTTCCCCACTGGATAAAACTACAAAAGAAATGAAGTAATGGCAATTTAATTGCTTAACTAGTTTTAATGGGTAAATTGCTGCCTAATGGTCAAAAACACCTAAACTCTATCACTTTTTCGTGAGTTTCATACCTCAACTTTCCATGGCTCCATTTACCTTCCTAAACTATCGCTCCTTTTGTATTAAAACACACCTCGATGCTGAGTTGGCTTCACGCGCAGGTTATCGATTGATTTTAAATATTTGGCTAACTCAGCATCGAGTTGTGTTTTAATACAAAGGGAGTGAGTAGTTTAGGTAGGTAAAGGGAACAATGGATAGTTGAGGTATGAAACTCGCGAAAAAGTGATAGTTTAGGTGTTAGTGATTGTAGTTCTTATCATTTGAGATTGACTTATTCGTTTTTGTTGTCGTGAAATGGGACAACTTTATCATTTTTGAACTTTCTAGCCTTCTTTGTAATGTTATCCTTGAGTTTCACAGTAAACCCTCCAGTCCTTTACAACTATAGTTGGATTTGCTGTTAAAGTCAGTCAATGTTATGATTTACGAATACACTTACAAACATATATTGTAGCCCTACTTGCATTACCTCTGAGTAAACTGTATGCTTACGTTTATGTAAGAGGCAGATATAGATACACTATGACCAGTGTTAATATAATTCGATTTAGCTCGGAGATGTTCTTTGATTCTTAATTCTTACATCCCTTCGCTTCTTGAAGCTGCTGTTAAGCTGAACTTCGTTGAAAGTTGTTTATTCTATTTATTGCTGAAAGTTAGTGTCGTTTCAGGTGTCCGCGGATCAAAAGGTCCTCGTAAAAGACCTCCAAAAATGGAGGGTACTGGAAGAAGCATCGACGATTCTGTCCAACGAAGGATGGAACAATTCCATGAAGGGTCTGATGGCCCACCTTTACGTGTTCTTCCTATTGGTGGTCTGGGAGAAATTGGGATGAATTGCATGCTTGTTGGAAATTATGATCGTTATATTCTTATTGATGCTGGAATAATGTTCCCAGGGTAGGTGTTACAAAGTAGTCTTTCGTGCAACTTTTTAACTATCTATTAAGATATCGCTGTGCAGAAAATTTTGCGGAATCTCCCTTTAATGATTCTTTTTGATTACTCTTTCTGTTTTAGTCATTAATCTAATGGTGGAGGTCCAAAGGATCTTTCTGTTTTAGTCGTTAATCTAATGGTGGAGGTCCAAAGGACCAGTCATCATGTCCTACTGAAAGCTCCTCTAAACTTTTATGTATAAGTTAAAAGTTCCTACGGGGAATGATGAACTGTTAAAAGAATTTCTTTCCTTAAATATTACTAGCTATGCTCGGCTTTGAAATTTTAGTTAACTTGTCCGTATTTCTTTGTCATGGACTGACTTGGGATCTTATTGGACGCCCTATCCAGCTATGACGAGCCTGGTGTCCAGAAGATTATTCCTGACACAACATTCATTAAGAAATGGAGCCACAAAATTGAAGCAGTTATTATAACCCATGGACATGAAGACCACATTGGTGCGCTGCCATGGGTAAAGTTTTTATTCTAATCTATTCATAGCGTTATGTGCACTGATGGACATATATTTGCATAGTAGGTTCAGGGAGAATGTACTCACACACTGGATCTAAGTTAAAGAATCATACTTCTAAATTTTCTAAGCAACTTGTCTATGTCATACAGAACTTATCCTTCTGTTAGAGGTCGTGTTTCTAAGGTTCTTTCTTTGATAGGTTTAGTAAGAATTTTCTCATCTTTATTATCCCATGTCCCTTTATGGATTGTCTCCCCTTTGTTGGTATTAGCCTTTTCTGATGCATGGAGTATATTTCTTGGTGTTCCAGTTCCTCTTGTTTAATATCCAAATATACTTGTATGTATTTTTCACAGTTTATGTTTCCTTGACATTTTTTATCCTAACAGGTAATTCCTGCTCTGGATTCTCATACACCGATTTTTGCATCGTCGTTCACAATGGAGGTTTGTTAAGATCCTATAAGTTCCTTGGCTGCTTTTGATTATATAGTAATCCTGTGTCCACAAGGATATGTGGTATTTTTAAGCCTAAAGCCATAAAAACCTAAATCTGCCTTCTATCTCAAAAGAAGAAAAGGAGAAGATCTCAAATCAAAGTGGAACCTTTTTCCTTGAGAAATAGTTGAAAGCATACTAAAACTGTTTATCCTTGAGATCCAGTAACAGAACAAAGTTTTTCGTCTTCTCTCTCCTACGGTCCTACCAAGCAAAGGAAAATCTGAAATTACTTGATTTTTCGTCTCTTCAGTCTTTCATTCATCTGTCTTTTCATTTTTATCTTCATCAAATTGAAAAAGTGAAACTTCCTTCTGATCTATTCTATTTGTTATCCTTGGTATCTCTCTCTCTCTACCTTTGTCTCTGTTTCTAACTTCTTCAGCCTTCTGATCTCCATTTGGAAATTTTCTTTTTGTTCTTTAGTTCTTTTCATTTTCTCCTTTCTATAAGTGCTTGGATGCCTTTCTTATTGTTGTTATTAATGAACAAGGTCAAGTGGTTGGTATACTATCTCATTGGCTGCAAGGCTAATTTAATTTTGTTGGAGCATGATCCAAAACCCATGCAGGACATGAATTGAGACACCAATACCTACTGTTGCATACTTATTGATTAGAGCATCATGTTCCTTTTGCTATAAGCTTTTCAACAGTGTTATATGCCGATATCTGTTGAACTAAGTATCTCTATTGTTTTGTAAGCAGCTAATTAAGAAGCGATTGAAGGAGTTTGGGATATTTGTTCCATCTAGGCTTAAGGTATTTAAAACAAGAAGGAAATTTACGGCTGGGCCCTTTGAGGTAGAACCTATAACGGTTACCCATTCTATTCCAGATTGTAGTGGAATAGTATTACGTTGTTCTGATGGTACCATCCTCCATACAGGTGACTGGAAGGTATTGCATTGTGTCCCTCTTATAGTCTTCCTTTCCGTTTAGGTTTATTATCTGTATTTTAGCATATGAGTGTTCTTTTCTGATTGGTAGCATTATGAGTCTTTTATTCTGTATTTGACAGATAGATGAGTCACCACTCGATGGGAAGGTTTTTGACCGTGAGGCCCTTGAGGAACTCTCAAAAGAAGGTGTTACTTTGGTACGGATAGTATCTTATTGTGGAATTTACTTTTTTCAATTAGACGTTTTACTTTTAGAATGATATTGAAATAAGGTGTGAAGTTATACATATTGAGGGGCTTGAAGAGTGCATGGTCGGCAAGAAATGAATTACTATTAACGTTCTCTAGCAGTAAACTGTGACTGCTATTCAGTTAGATAAAGTACATCCTTAGATACATCTTCTGTGAACTCCTTTCTTTTTCCTTTTAATATTCAGCTGTATGTACCACTATCATGAAATTTTGTGTTATGTTTGGATGATTTTAGGTTCTTTTATCGAGTGTATACATGCATATCTATGATGTATATTCTCCCACTGTGCTCTCCTCCCCCCTTCTCACATTGCTCTGAGCTCAGTCTCTCCCTTTTACATGCATATTTTCTTAAAAGTGTTGAAAAATCCTCTTGAATTAGATTAACACCACAATTTCGTCATTGTAACTTTTCTGTGCTATGAACAGTGTCTTATGTTGGAAAAAATGTCTTTTTATTTTATTTTGGTATATTTACTCTGAACATGTGATGCATATAGCACACCATGTTCGCTTGATTGTACCGGTTTGTTGCTCCATAATGGAAATTATCTCAGCGCCTGCCTCAAATATAGTGTTACTTATTTGCTTTATGCGTATGCACCTCTATTTCTTTTTTTATCATTCTAAAAAGTTTAAGTGCATGGCCGGAAAAAACATGGAGGATATGTTGTTCATTGAAGCAAACCTAAAATAAATTATTGTTGGGTGTATTCCTTTTCAGATGATGAGTGATTCAACAAATGTCCTTTCCCCTGGAAGGACACTCAGTGAAACTGTAGTTGCAGATTCGTTGCTGAGGCACATTTCGGCTGCAAAAGGAAGGGTTATCACTACTCAGTTTGCATCAAATATTCATCGTCTTGGCAGTGTGAAAGCTGCAGCTGACTTGACTGGCAGAAAGCTGGTAAACTGTCTCTCATCTCTGTTATTCAAATCTTTTCCACGTGTTCTTATGATCTTTTAGTGTTGTTTAGACTATCATTTTCTGTTTTCCAGATTCAGATTATAACATGATTGTTTAATAGGTATTTGTTGGCATGTCCTTGAGGACATATCTTGACGCTGCATGGAAAGATGGGAAAGCACCAATCGACCCATCAACTCTGGTAATGGCCTAAATTGTCAAGGTCTCTTTTGACTGGACACTGGAGGACATACCTTATCTGCTTCCAAAGAACCTGATAAGCCAATTGACATGCATAATTGTGCAAGACTGTTAAGCTTACAAGTCTCGACTTACATATTTTTCTATACCATAGTTGTAGTGTTAACCATTATATAAAATATAAATGGTAGAGTGCTTTGTAAGATCGTTACAAGATAAGGTGAGGATTAAATAATTTAGTTTTTCTTCGATTGTATTAAGACGAGATATTTGGAATTCATCCTGATACTTGTTATGTGGTGAAATTAACTTTGGTTCCATCATCACCCCTGAATTATATTCGTTGACATCATATTCAAAGGACACTTTGGCCATCTGAAGTCCTCAAGAGGTAGTTCTAATCCAGGAATCACCTCCTCAATGGCGTTGCTTAATAGATTGTATGCGGTTTGTGATTATGCCAGATTTTTATTACAATACACCAAAAGTGCAAACAAATGGCCATAACATGGTATTCGGTACATGATAGACTGACATGACTGTTTAGCCATGTACTAAAGACCCCTGATGGAAAAAGAGAACACGTTGTTGAGGTTGTTTGTTTCTTTTCTGATCTTCTGACCTGGGGTGTGGTTGGGGAAGGGGATAAGAAGGGGGAGGTGGAGTTTCCTTCCTTTCCCCGTCATACAACATTAAATTTTGTCTCCTCTTTGGATCTGCTACTCTGTTGAAGTTGAAGAATCCAGATCAAATGTCTTGATCAATTAGAATCTGATGATAGAGGGAGGGGAACACCTTGAGCATTAATCTAGTGAGGATTATCATTCAATCTTTTATATGATATCATTGTCTAATCTGTGTAATGCATCTTGTCATATACAGAAGGGATATTTTTGATATGTAACAGTGCCCATTTTCTTAAATTTCTTCCTTATAAATCTACTCTTCATATTCTAATTTCTTCCCCACTCATAAGTACACACATCTAATTCAGGTAAAGGTGGAAGATATTGATGCTTATGCCCCAAAAGATTTGTTGATTGTGACAACAGGTTCTCAAGTAAGTATTGTTGATGTGTCTGCCAGCTTTGGAAGCTTCACTTACACAATATGTAACCTACTCTCTGTCGTGTCAGGCAGAACCACGTGCTGCGTTGAATCTTGCGTCATATGGAAGTAGTCATTCCCTCAAATTAAACAAAGAAGATCTAGTTTTATATTCAGCCAAGGTACCGTATTGTAGAACTCAAGGCAATGTGAATTTTTCATTCATGACAAATTCATTCTCAGGAGTCCTATTCTCAGCAGATGTATCTGATCAATTAAGATCATCCGTGTCTTGACTTTGGCATAATAGCTTTAATCTTTGACTCTGACTCCAATGAGAGACTGTTTGATACATGCACGCCCCCCTGAAGAATTTTATTTCCTTGCAGCCGATGTACTAGTAGTTGAGGAATTTTAGTCTTGGTGTTTGTAGCTTCTCCCCAGATAGCTCTTCTTGTGCTTTCGCCATTTTGTGCTTCCTTACTATCTTAGCCATGTTTTAGTTTAAAGAGTTTATATGCTTTGTTTTAATAGAGCTTATTTGCTCTACAACATCTCTGCCATATGAAAGGAGGTGGTTTTGTTGATTAGTAGCTTTGCAAAGAGAATCTACTTTAAATGATGTGAACTATAAATTTCCCTCTTTGTGACTGAATAGTATCATGCTGCTGAGTTTCCTTCCAATACCAAACAAAATAGGAAAAGTGAAATAAATTTAAGGAAGAGATGCAAAATAAGGTCCTATTGGGGATAAATTTCTAGAGAAGGAGGATTGACAGCAAATGCAGTCTTGATTTGTATCCTTGACTGTTTCCTTTGCTTGCATGATGAACAGCTTAGGATAATCTTTATTTGGTAACTGTGAATATCTTTTTTTCTTTAATTTCTCTTTCCTATTTATATGATGAATGCTCAGGAACGTATCTTCTTGAATATTTTTTGGATCAGGTAAAGTAAAAGGAACACGTCTTCTTGATTTTGTTAATGCTTTTAGGCTCTTTTGAAACTATTCAAGAGAAAGATTCCTTGAGGTGTTCTTTGGAAGTCTTAAGTTTGCAGAAAGATAATTGATAATGTTTTTGGACTGCCATAATCAGCTATGCAATCTTCTTTTGTAGGTGATTCCTGGTAATGATACCCGGGTGATTCAAATGTTGAACCGGATATCAGATATAGGATCAACTATAGTGATGGGAAAGAATGAGCTGCTGCATACATCCGGCCATGCTCATCGTGAAGAGCTGGTAAAGTCTTCTTTTAAGTGAACACTTACACTTTAGGGAGTAAGGCTTCCTTTTTTTACCCAGGGGGGGCCTCTCGAGTCCCATGACTTTATCTTGAGTTATTCCTTTTACTGGTAGAAGCTAGTAGGAGTATACCTGTTAGATCTTCATTGGCTTTCCTCTCGTTCACTAACTTAACGGCGTTTTAAGTATCATTCTTGCTTCCACCTTATAGAAGCAAAATGAAAAGTTGGTTATAAGATCATGTGCATTTCTTTTTATCATATTGTGACAAGAAAATGAAGAAGGTACTTATTGTAATTGGAAAAGGGAAAATTTGAGAGCGGGCAAGTGAATCACATTGCGGGCACTTTTTTTAAGCTGGCTATACTTTTTATGTTCTTCATGGTTGGCCCGTGGATGAAAGACATGTTGAAGAGAGAAGAAGAAGGGCAGGAGGAATATGGTTTTCATTTTTATGAATCTTTTTGCTTTAGAAAAACAAAGAAAGGGACAAGAAATCGTGTCAAATTTCAAGAATTCCAGTTTCTCAGATTATATCCCGGAGCATTACACAGTTCTGATCCCGTTCTATTTTATCAATTTTCTTATCACCTTTTTACAATCTCATGCTCAATGTTCTAAGCTACAATATTTATGATGGATTTCCTGTTCTGAAGGAAGAAGTGTTAAGGATTGTGAAGCCACAACATTTTCTTCCAGTCCATGGCGAGCTCTTATTCCTTAAAGAGCATGAATTATTGGGGAAATCAACTGGAATTCGGCATACAACTGTAAGTAGTATGGTTTTGTTTCGATGTTTGATTAGTAATGCTTGTTGCTTCCAGTACCTTCAAATTGTATGGACATGTAGCCATTGGATTTAAGGTGTGTTGCGGGAACATTTTCTTGAGATAATGAGGGAAATAATTTATCCATAATGGTATTCTTGTTATTTTAGGAAACTGTATCATGATGGAAGCATGTCTCTTTTGGGAGTTTGCTTGAGGTGTATGCTCCAGTGGATTTCTCAAGATTTACAATTCTCCTACTTTCTCAAAATATAACGAATTGATGAAGTCAACTAGTTCGCTTTGTTTCCACGTGCCCATTGTGCTGATACTTGACTCTTTAGTATTCTTTTGTTTAAATTTGCTACTTCAGTTCACCCATAATTATAGAAAGCTCTATTAAGATTTTCTGAATTCCCACATTCCTCCCCAATAGTCCAACATTCAGGTTATGTCTTTCTGGGGCACTTAGCTAACTTGTGAGCTTCTGGAGGTCGATCCCAATCATGGATGATAAACAAGTTTTGTATCTTTATTCTAGAGGTCGACCTAGACCTTGCATTGTGTTCCACTGTGTCCTCTCTTATCTTTGCCAGCAGGAGCTGGGCAATAAGCTTGCAAGGACAATGCAGGTTGAAAGTCCACCTATAATTCCATTAGTGCCTTTCATCTCTGGCTAGAAAAGATGGCTGGGTCAGATGTTGATATCTCACTGGTTTAAGCTCAGAATGTGGCAGATAGTCCTTTTTTTAAACGTATTTTTGTATTTTTAAGATTCTGTATACGTCACCTCCCAGACCCACTATTTTCATCAATGGTAGATATAGTGTTTGAGGAAAGTGTGTCTTAGTATCCAATATGTTGCATACAATTCCTTTTTCAAGATTTAGCTAAGAGCTGTTCTAACAGTTCTAATTGATTCTCTGCTCCATTACCTTTTCTGTGACCAATGGTCCTAATGTCTGAAGATTCTAATTAAAGGATCAACTATTTAGACTGATTTTCTATTTGCCCGAATGGATCTAAGCTGAACAACCAAACAGTGCTTTTATTATGCATATTTCAGTTTCCAGTTTCCTCCCTTGGGTTGCAAGAAGTGCAAGCCTATTTATTTTGATGATTTGTCAAAAATATATGATTATATAGACTTGAAGAAAAATAAAGGGGATGAAAGGCTCCAAGCATTGGGAATGATCTGCAGTGAGAGAATGATTCAGTTGAATCGCTTGCATTATAAGCATTGTTGTTAAGCCTTCTCAGTTCATTCTCGATGCTGATTTAAAGTGACCTCTGTTATTGTAACTGTGTTTGAATAGGTTATCAAGAATGGAGAGATGCTTGGAATCTCTCATTTGAGGAACAGAAAAGTTCTATCCAATGGTTACATTTCCCTGGGGAAGCAAAATTTGCAGGTTTCTCACTCTGTCATTGTGTAAACAAAGACTGCAGTCTTTCATCTTGCTTTCTAGTTTAAGCTGATCTGTGCAGACATGACACTGGTCTTATAATTTGTTTTTGCAGTTGATGTATAGTGATGGCGACAAAGCATTTGGTACAGCTGCTGAACTTTGTATTGATGAGAGACTAAGAATTGCTTCCGATGGTATTATAGTGATCAGGTAATTTTCTTAAGCTTGTGATGCATCACATATTTTTCCACTTTGTGATCTGATTTTTGTAAGATATTTGTAATGCAGTATGGAAATATTACGTCCTCAATCCACGGATGGTATGACAGAGAAAGCTTTGAAAGGAAAAATAAGAATCACCACACGATGCTTGTGGCTTGACAAAGGGAAACTTCTGGATGCGCTTCATAAAGCTGCACATGCTGCACTGTCAAGCTGTCCATTGAATTGCCCATTGTCGCACATGGAAAGAACTGTGTCTGAAGTTCTTAGGAAAATGGTCAGGAAATACAGTAGTAAAAGACCTGAGGTTATTGCCGTTGCCTTTGAAAATCCTGCAGGAGTCCTGGCTGATGAAATCAATGGAAAACTTTCTGGAAAATCACATGTAGGTTTTGGAATTTCAGCACTGAAGAATGTGTTGGATGAAGATCAGAAAAGAAGACAGGCAAGTGGGGCAAGTGCAGAAGAAGGCAATGGCCATGGCTATCCAATTGATGATGCAGCTGAGCAAGTGAAAGGTTTTGTTCCTCTCATGCTTCTTTACAATGAAATAATTTTTCTCAGTAATTCTTTCCAATGCATTCCGTGGTTTTCTAATCTTATAATATGCTAGGCAGAGTAATCTCTTCGGGTTGGTATGCTAGTGATCCTCTTAATGTAATTGCTAATGGACCAATAAGTCTAGGGTTAGGGTGGTGGGGTTGGCCATTCATGTTTGTATATATGAATTTTGAGTAGAACTAGAACATCACTTACACTGAATCTACATGTTGGGGGTCACTCACATATGTACTGCAATTACGGGTTTAACTAACTATAGTTTGTTGTGTTACAATTTGGTTAACATTTGTCATGTTCATAACAAGTACTGAAAGGGGTTGCTCCAATATTTAGAAGCCCTTTAGTGGGTGAAAAGTAAGAGATTTGGTTTTACCCCTCTCACATGTTATGCTACTTTGACTTTTGGTCTTCAGGGAATCCCACTCCCCCAAAACCTGAGTTCTTGATTTCTGCTATTTACAATGGAATTCTCAGGGCATGTATAGCCTATAGCCCCTAGTCCACACCCCCCCCCCCCCACCCCCCCCCACCACCACCACCACAACAAACACACACACACACACAAAAAACCCAGAAAAAGGACAATGGAATTCTCACATGTTCTCTATTTGTCTAAAGGGCATGCAATTCTTGGCTAAAAGTATGCAAGTGTGCTTGTGCATCATGAAATTACTATCTTTTATTTTTCTTTTCTGGACAATTCAATTTCATTAGTCGGAGGATAGATATTACATCGGAAGTTGCTTGTTGATATTCGTCTTCTGATATGATTAGATCCGATACATGATTAAATTTTGCTGTCATTTCTTCCCTAACTTTTACGTGCAGGTGATGATATGGATATTGAGAGACTTACGCACGACGGAGCAACTACTTCAAGCTCAAACTCGCTGGATGAATATTCTCCCGCTCAGGTATTATTAGATGACTCTTCAAAGTCTTTTGTATCATCATCACTACTTGGTCAGTTAAAAGAAGGTAAGTTTGGTGCTTCAACACAGGAGGAATCAGAATCGTCCAGAAAAGAAAGCATTCAAATTGATTCTGGCTTTCCACAATCTATGATGAAATCTTCCAAGCCTTTGAAGAGAAACAGATGGAAACATGAGGAAATAAAGAAATTGATTAAATTGCGCGGGGAACTCCACAGCAGGTTCCAAGTTGTTCGGGGACGAATGGCACTATGGGAAGAGATATCTTCAAATTTACTATCTATTGGAGTCAATCGAAGTCCTGGACAGTGTAAATCTCTCTGGGCTTCTCTGGTTCAAAAGTATGAGGTGAGTGTTTCTTTTTCTTGTTTCCTAATTGAGCGCATGTACATTTGGTTGTGCTGATTAGCATGCTCAAACTTTATTGGAAGAAAATATATTTCACAATAGAACCATAAACCATGCATTTTGACTATCCCTTTCAGAACATTTTTTTCCTGAAGGATATCACATTATTTCTGTCTGAGGACATTGAAATGAAAGTAGGGATAGGTACCCTTTTGTTATGGTGTGTTGTGACCGCTCAAGGGAAAAAAGAGAGAAATAAGATTTATCGATTTCTTGAATTGTAGATACATGGAGACTGCTAAAACAAAATAGACACACAGGAAATATTTTGTATATTTTCTTTTAGTTGAAGATTCGCCTTTCACCTGCATCCTGTTGAAATTCTTGTCCAAAGATTTTCTGTTTGGAGAGCTACTTTTTAACAATGTTTTGGCATTCTATAACAGGAAAACAAGAGTGACAAGAAAAGCCAGGAAAAATGGCCTTATTTTGAGGAGATGAGTAAAATCTTGTCTGATTTGGAGGCAACGGCCCAGAAATGATTGCATATGTGTACTTAAGGGTAGTGTTTGTGGAGGCAATTCTTCATTGGCGGGATATGGAATTTGGATACTGAGATTTATCCAAAAATACTAACGCGCCCTTAACATAAAAGAATCCGGATCAAGACTTCAGCATTTGTCCTGGTCGATAAGCTGTTGCACAAGCTCTTCATATGAAAGCCAAGGCAGGGAAGTGGTTGATTTATTAGGGGTCCTTATATGCTGGGGAAGGACTGGTAAATTCTGCAATGTCTTTTAGTGATTTTAGGGGTTGAAAGTTTGTTATGCTGGTAATATTTTTGGAGTGGATACAGTTGGAAGTGGTTCTAAAGTTGTCGAGATTTTGATGGTAAGAGTTGGCATACGATTGATTTTGGGTACTTGTAGGGTAGTAGACACTATTGATTGTGTATTGCATGTTGTACCAACTATATCATTGAATGTGTTGAAGATGGGATGTAGGAATATTGCTTTATCAAGGAAAAGGTAAAAGGCGATAATTTATAGAACAATTGCTCCAAATTAATTAATTCTTGGTACTGTAACATATAATCTTACTCATAAGGTTTCCTTGCATTAGACGGTTCCACTTTTTCTTCCTAGTTCCATCAATAGTCATTCATATAGAGATTTTAAATTTGAAGTTATGACATGTCCAAACATGCCCAGCAGAAGAGAGCAAAGAACCAAAAAGCTTCATATTTTGGTTTTACTGTATATCGCCTAGTCAACAATTAAAATCTTTATTAGTGAATCGTCATGTTAGCAACTAGAAGTGTTTATTGTCAAGATGTCCAGTCACTGAGGCAGCATGAAGTAATATTCGTGATTTAGTTTGAACTCCTTTACGGGAAAAGTTTCCCATGTGCATACGTTAAAAAAGAATAATAAGTACATTTGGGTGGAACTATACGTGTATATCTAAGAGTTTAATGTTATATATATATTGACAATGTAAATTTATGTTACATTTTTTTAAAACTTAATCAGCTATAGCAGGTTATTACTTTGATTTTTTGGGTTATGTCATCATGCTTGATATGAGAGTTACTCGTTGTTGCAAGTCAACTTTAATCTAATATTGTAAAAAACATTTTTTTTAAAATTTTGTTGTGCATGAGTTCGACATAAACTCAAATTTAATAACTTATTCAAACGCACTAGTTACTCACTCACTTATATTTATGCTTCTCATCTTCCGAAGTTCTAAATACGTCTTCCATAAAGACTTTAAATTTGGTTTGACTTTGCTCAAGAAATTTTTTTTATTTTTGTAAAATTATTAGCTTATAGAAAGAGTTATTCAAGGTTCCCATAGGCAGCAAAAAAAAGTTTACATTAAAGCGAATAGAAGTATTTAATATTCTTAAAATATAACAGTTTATAATAATATTGAATCAGATAGCATTCTATTAACATAGAGGTCATTATTTGAGCTAAAGCCTTGGCCTTAAACCAGTTGTGTTCCAACGTTCCTTCTTAATTAAAAGATTAACAAAATACTACTGCTTAACAACAAAAGAAAGGAATTTTTTTTTTAAAATGAGATACAATTTTCTCTTACAAAATTTTAGCATTTCAGGTTATACAAAATCGGAGCAAAAAAAAAAAAAAAAAAAAAAATAGAAAGAAAAAAAGTGGTATTTAAAAGTGTTATGTAAGGGAAAAATAACTTAGTTGAGTAACTTTTATGTAATTAAACTTTTAGTTAAAATTATATAAGAAAAAATGATTTTTTATACCCGCAAAAAAATGTAAGTTTACCATGTGCATACTCTATACGTGTATATCTAAGAGTTTAATGTTATACATATTGACCATGTAAATTTCTGTTACATTTTTTTAAAACTTAATTTAGTATTACTTTGATTTTTTGGGTTATGTCATCATGCTTGATATGAGAGTTACCCGTTGTTGCAAGTCAATTTTAATCTAATATTGTAAAAAACATTTACACTGTTGTGCATAGGACATAAACTCAAATTTAATAACTTATTCAAACGCACTAGTTACTCACTCACTTATATTTATGCTTCTCACCTCCCGAAGTTCTAAATACGTGCTTCCAAAAGCCGTTTGACTTTGCTCAAGAAATTTTTTATTTTTGTAAAATTATTAGCTTATAGAAAGAGTTATTCGGTTCCCATATTAAAAAAAGTTTACATTAAAGCGAATAGAAGTATTTAATATTCTTAAAATATAACAGTTTATAATAATATTGAATTAGATAGCATTCTATTAACATAGAGCTCATTATTTGAGCTAAAGCCTTAGCCTTAAACCAGTTGTGTTCCAACGTTCCTTCTTTATTAAAAGATTAACAAAATACTACTGCTTAACAACAAAGGAAAGGAATTTTTTTTTTTTTTTAAATGAGATACAGTTTTCTTTTACAAAATTTTAGCATTTCAGGTTATACAAAATCGGAGCAAAAAAAAAAAAAAAAAAAAAAAATAACTATTTAAAAGTGTTATATAAGGGAAAAATAATAAATTTTAAAAGATAAAATTATATTATTAATAATTACCTCCTAGAAAAAGCTTACATATCAAAAGTAAGTGATGATTTTTTTTTATATTTATAAATAATTTAACTAAATATAAATAAATTAAAAGATAATTATTATTAATAATTACCTCCTAGAAAAAGTTATATCAAGTGATTTTTTTTTATATTTATAAATAATTTAACTTTATGAGATATTTTATAACCATATAAATATCTACGGTTTATTTTGTATCATAAATTTCAATAGTTATCATGTTTTTCTTAAACTCGGTATATTTTACCGCCCCCAGGAACATAGAGGGGGGAAAATTCATTTTCCTGCCCTTTGAAGAGAGCCTCCTTTTCTTTCTAACTTGAATCAAATTAGTAGTGTGTGTGATTATGGAGGATAATAATAGCTCATCATCCACCAATGCAACAACTAGTTCCGGTGCTGCCAAATACCTAACCGGCCTCCCTTCTCGAGGCCTCTTCTCCTCCACTGTCCCTTCCTCTACTCCCGTAACTTCTTCTTTCTCCCTCCCCTTAAACCCTAATTTTTTTGCACCCTTTTCCTTTACTGCTGTACAGATAAAATTGAGTAGATATAACCTTTTTTCTTGTCTTTTTATGTTTTGAGTAGATGTAACTGTTATATAATTGTCCCTAACTTATGCTCATTCCATCCCAATTTATGTGAAATAGTTTGACTAGTCACGGAGTTTAAAAAAGAAACGAAAAGTATTTTTTAAACTTGTGGTCTAAAATAAACCATACATATTTGTGTGGCTCTAAATCATTTTATTAAGGGTAAAAGGTGAAGTTTTGAAAATGTATGATTCTTTTTGGGACAGAATAAAATGAAAGTGTATCACATAAATTGGGACAGAGGGAGTAGCTTGTCATCTTTGGTTGGTAAATTCTGGAGATCAAGTTTAGGCTTTATGTTGGATATAGAATTTAGGGAGATCAATGGCAGATCGTTGATACAACCTTATAGTACTGGGTTCATCTGAACCGGTACTTTTAACATGGAGTATAAGCTTATGTGTAAAAGTTTATTAAGATTGCAATAATAGTTGGTCTGAACCTGTAATTTAGAAAAATATAACAGATTCAATGCTAAGAATCTTAGAGGTTGAAGTCGGTAGAGAGGGAGATCTTAGGGAGAATTTAAAATTTTGTTCATTTGATTTCCTCTACTTTTGTTTTGACCTGTACCAAGCATATTAGTACATGTAAAAGAAGTTCAAAGTTACAACTACACTTAACTTGGTCTTTGTTATCCTTATTGTCGAATTCAGTCTTCCTTCAACTATAGAGATTTTCCATGTCAACAGAACTCCTCGTATGTGATCTTAAAACAACGTGGTTGTGATACAAATACAACTATGCACGTTGTAGTATGTTTCCTGGAAAGGATTTCATTTAGACTGAGAAACTGGTCTGGCCCTTCTTGTCTTTTGGTTGGAAGTTGGAACACTATTAAACCCAGCCCACACAGTAATAGTAGTACATATAAAAGAAGTTCAAATTAACAGTTGCACAGGACTTGGTCTTTATTATCCTTCTTGTGGAATTCAGTCTTCCTCCAATTATAGGGATTTTTAACAGAACTACTCGTATGTGGTCTTATAATCAACATGGTGATAAAACTCAACTCATGCAGTAGTGTTTTTTTCTGGAAAGGTTTTATTTAGATTGAGAAACTGTTCTGTCCCTTCTTGCTTTTTGGTTGGAATACTATTAAACCCCAGCCTAGACAGTAACAAGGTTTTATGTCCAAAAGAAATGGCTATCAGGTGATGCTAAGCCGTGCGTGAATCAGTGTATGATCAGAAAGGTGTTTGAAAGATAAATAAGTAGGTGGTACCTCTTATCTGAGTTCAACGGCCTCCTTGCACCTTTTAGAGCAGCAATCAACTTTGTTTTTCTTTCTTTTGTCTTCACTGTAAGATAGTATTATGCATGTGGTCTTAACCTCTTATATGTTTTTGATATCGTCATATCTTCCGGCCAGCATTAAATGGAAATAATTTGGTTATTCAAAAGTGAAGTGAGGCTCTCAGGAAATGTTTAATAATGCTTCTTTCATTTTCTTTTGATCTCCACTAATTTTGAAACTTTATGCAGGGTGGAATGCGAATATATGTTTGCGATCATGAAACGTCACCTCCAGGTCTATTTCTATATATTAATGCCTTTTAAATTTTAATGAGCTGCAATTCTATATTAACGAATTAGCTGAGCAATCCCTTTATTACGGTGAAAATTGATTAAGCCTCTATTCTCCTGTTTTTCTTGTCCTTCGAATGGTTTTACTTGCATATGGTTATTTTATTGCTTAGTTTTTTTTTTTTTTTTTGGACTTTGCCTTTGCACTTTTGTTGTAAGTCTTTCTAAAGCGTTGATATCCTCTCACTGTGTCTCCTTTAGTTTATGGTTAAATCTTAGAGATATCTCGCCATCTCGAGTCTTGATGATTCAGGCAATTTAAATGTCTCTCTCTTTTTAAGATTATAAATTTTATTCTTTCCCCATTTACCATTTTCTTTTGAGGCTAGATTGCTGACTTCATCAATCTGGAGTTCTAGTTATGTTTTACAAAATGTTGTACATGCAGAGGATCAGCTTATTAAGACAAACCAGCAAAACATATTGATTAGGTCTCTCATGCTTAAGAAGCAGAGTTCAAAAGATGGCAAGGCGATTTCCTCAAATGATAATGGTAGAAAAAGGTAATTGGCCATGTTTTCTTTGTTCCTGTTATTGTTATCCTTTACTAGCTAGTGTATCTCTGTTCAGTTAACATATTTGTATCTCCTGATACCACCTAATTTCCAGATCTGCTGAAAAAGCATTGGATAGTAGGGCAGCAACCAAGAAGGCTACAACCAGTAATCAAGTTGCCTCTTCCCAAGGTGAGCCCGTTATTAATCATCACGTACGGTCTTTCTAGGTGGTACAATCAAAAGTATTTTTTAAAAGAAGTGGTCTTTCATCAAAAAGATACTTGGAATTATTGTAGTTGTTCGTGCATCCTTATCTCTATTACTTCATCTATTTAAGTTGTCCAATTTGACTCTTAATCCTAGCTCAAAGCTTTTATAGCATTTTTGAATACCAGCTCTAATACTTTTGGGTCCACAAAAAGAGAACAATAGTTCTGTTTGGAAAAGATTGCTCTTTCCCTTCCATTTTATGAAATACCATTTGAATGGGTACGGAGGAGTTCAAGATGTTACTTGATTATTATGCATTAGTAGGAGCGGTAGAAGGATATATTGCATATATATTGAAAATTTATCTTGATTGGAAAACATCACATCAAGTTTTAAATTTGAATAGTCAATTTAAATCCTAGAAGTTGTTGTTGTAATTTAAATCCTAAAAGCTCTTTTTTTTTTTGAGAAGGTAACAGTTAAAAAATCCTAGAAGCTCTTACGAACTATAATAACTTTATTAGTTATATTAAGTTACTAGTTTCAAAAAAATAGCTTCATTAGTTATATATATATATATGGGATAAGGCACCATTACCCCCCTGAACTATACCCGAATTTGCTACGACACACTTTAAGGTCCTATTACCCCCTAAACTTATTTAAAACGGAATAATTACCACCCTAAAAGCTGATGCCCACTCATATGGGAGAGTGACATACACTCTCCTTGCCACATGTGTATTTATTTGTTTTCTTCTTTTTTTTTTTTTTAATTTTTTCAGCTTACGTGTCAATTTTTTTTAAAATAAAAATAAAAAACTGAATTTTCATTAAAAAAATGAGTTTTAAAACTTTTTTTTTTTTTAATTTGAAAATTTGATTTTTTTTAAACCCATTTAAAAAAAAAAAAAAACTAAAAACATGGATTAAAAAACTGAATTTTCTTTTAAAAAAAGGATTTTTAAAACCCTTTTTAAAAAAAAAAAAATTGAAAATTTGTTTTTTTTTTAAAACCCGTTTTTGAAAAAGAAAAAAAAAACTGAAAAATGATTTTTTTTTTAAAATATGGAAAAATGGATTTGTTAAAAATATGGAAAACTTGATTATTTTTTTAAAATGTCTTAAAAAAATCTTGATTTTCATGATTTCATTTTCTTAGGACACTTTTGTTTTTCAAATAAAATCCGGAAAAGTGTTTCTCTTGCCAAAATGTGAAAAAAACTGAATTTTTATAAAATTTTGAAAAAATTAATTATTTTCTTAACATGTGGAAAACCCTTTTTTTAGCACTAAATGTGGAAGACTAGATTTATTTTCAAATTTTAAGAAAATGCAGATTTTTAAGAAAAAAAAATTAAGTTTTCCCCTTTTTTATGTTTTCACTCTCTCAAAGAGAGTGAAACACATTCCCTTTGCCACATCGGCGTTTAGGGGGTAATTATTCCGTTTTAAATAAGTTTAGGGGGTAATAGGGCCCAGGGAAAGGTAAGGTGTGTCGTAGCAAATTCGGGTATAGTTCAGGGGGGTAATGGTGCCTTATATATATATATATATATTTTTTTTTTTTTTGATGACATGGGAACCCGCAGCCGCTACCTTTTGGGTTCATTAGTTATATTACCTTGGAATGTTGAGCCGAGGGTCTATCGGAAATAATCTCTCTACCCCACAAAGGTAGGGGTAAGGTCTGCGTACACCCCGCCCTCCCCAAACCCCATAAGTGGGACTACAGTGTTGTTGTACCTTGGAATATTTTAGGACATTGTGAAATGGAAAGTCATGTAGATTGGGATAGAAGCCTCGGTAGTTAAATGACTGATGACTTCCAAGCATGGATTTCTTTCATTTGAACAGCCTCAGTTTACCTTAAAAGTCAATCTTGATATTTTAAGGCAAGGTCATGAATTAAAGCTTAACCTAAAATATTAATTGCAGAAGCCAGAGGAACACTAGGTTTGTAATGGAAGCAAAAAGAGGTGGGCAGGAGGGGATTCATATATTTTACAAAGTTAATCACAGAACACAAAGTGGGAAGTCTAGGCTTGCAGCGAAAGAGGGGGGGGGGGGGGGGGGGTTGTTAATATAATTTTAATAACTGGGAGGCCCTCTTGTATTATGATAAGTGGAGAGGATATTCGACAATTATACATTGATGACATCATGAGATGAAGTGTATTTATCACCTATAAAGAAACCAATAACAATATCAGTATTGTGCTACACAATGCACAAAGTCAAACTCGACTTTCTGATTTTTTTTTTTTTTGGCTAAAAGAAGAGTGTTGATGGGTTCAAAGAGCTTGTGTGGTTCCTAGGCTCGTTGTTCATTGAAGTCTTTTATGCTCATGTACATTGTTCATTAAAAGATCTACGTCTTTTTGTGTTTACTCCTTCTGCCTTGTGCCTCTGCTATGCTGCATGTCAGTTTAACTACTTTCGACCTTCAGTTAGAAATTTGCTGAAATCTTGTTAGGAGTGATTTTAAGATCATAACATTTACTACCAACTTTTTTTTTTTTGGGTGAGAAGGTAAAGATCGTACTCCTAACATTTACCACCAATAATTAAGTCGTGTGAATTACTGTCAAGCATCAATACATTAACTATATCTAATGAGACTAGCTGGTGAATATAGGCTGCTTCAAGAAAATGTGTCTTTGGGTCATTGAGTGACATGAAAATCGGTGATTAATATGCCTTATCTCTAACTTCTGTAAATGTCCCTTCGGTGGCTTTGAGTGCCATATTCCCCGCAGTGTTATCAAAGTCCAACACTAATAATAATAAGCATGAATAACAAATATATGGACAAAGAAATTGTAAAAACATTACGATAAAGTGAAATATCAATTATCTAGTGTCATGTCTTCAAGAGAGGGGCTCATTGGCAAGGAAAAGAATGTCTTAGGGCCTTGATGATGACACTGAAGCGCACATAAAGTGAGTCGAACTGCTCAACATGTTTTGAGCCTCGCTTCAGGGCTTAAGCGCGCCTTTGACAACACTGATTCCCCGAATCTCAGGAATGTGGAAAACACTTACAATGAGGTCTGTTGATTTGACAGTTACCAGTTTCAAAAATAAATAAATGAGGTCTGTTTTGATTTATCAGTGATGCCTGAAAATAAAATGCAAAGGTCCAGGAAATAGTATAGTCTCCCTTGTGGTCCGGCCCTTCCCGGACCCCGCGCATAGCGGGAGCTTAGTGCACCGGGCTGCCCTCTCATTTTTTTTTTTTTTAATGTGTACACTGGTAGATTTTCATTATTAATATTTCCTACCCTGTCTTTGTGCAAATCTACTTGTTTGAAGTCTTTCTTGAAACTACGTATTTTTGCAGAATAAAATCACGGGAATTATCATTTATAGTTAGTAATGTATTAAACTGTCTTATTCCTGCAGAATCTTCAAAAGCTCGTACACCTGACATACAAAATATGACTGTTGAGAGGCTACGGGTTCTGCTGAAGGAGAAAGGTCTTTCACTGAGGGGAAGGAAGGTAAATATTTTATATCCTTTTCTCTTAATTAGGTTTTGAACTTTTCATTGTGGTCCACTGTTCTACTTTTTCTCCTTAAGGAGCTTGTTGGTAAATCTATCAAAATGGGACATTATACAGTTTTTAAGTTGTAGTTTTTTTTTTTTTTTTTTTTTGGGATCAAGTAAAAGTATTTTCATTCATAAACATTGCCACAACGGCCGTATACAAAGGGTATACCAAAAGATCAAGAATCTACAAACTATGATTCTCTACAAACTCTACCCAATCCTCTATACAACTAGGAGTTTTCTGTTTACACCAAAAGTAAATACGAGAGCGGAGACTACTCCTCAATTGAGAAAAATTCGACTCCAATCCTTCAAAAGCTCTCCTATTTCTCTCATTCCATATTACCCACATTAACGCAAGCGGTACCACGTTCCAAGCCCTTCGTCTTCTCCTCCTCTAGCTCTTCCAACTAAACATCAAATTTTCACATTTCTTGGCATTACCCAAAGTGTGTGAAACCACCTAAACATATCCCACCATAATCTCAGGGTAAACCCGCAATGTAGAAGAAGGTGATCCACGTCCTCGCCCGTCTCTTTACGCAGACAACCTTCTGCCTTCTAAGATTTTTCTCCGTCAAAATCACCCCTCTAGAGGCTAGCCAAGTGAAAAAACACACTTTTCTCGGCACACTTGGAATCCATATTGCATTACCTGGGAAATCAACCTTCTCCACACTCATAAAAAGACTTCACAGATAACACTCCATTATTTCCCAGTCCCCACCACCACACATCGGGATTAATCGCCGGATTGACTTGCCTATGAAGTAAGTCTATCAATCTTTGAAACTTACTCACTTCCCACTCTTGAAAATCTCTTCTAAATCTCAATCCCCAAAAAGTCTCTCCACCTTGTGTCCCCCTAATTTGTTGAATTGTCACATTTCTTTGGCAAGATATTCTAGACTCCGGAATTCAACTTTCAAGAAAATATTCCCACACCAATTATGTCCCCAAAAATATACTCTACTCCCGTCTCCTACCTTGAATGAGATATTTTCCACAAAATCATCCCATCCCTTCATGATATTCCTCCCGAAACCACACCCAAAAGGCAACACGATATCTCTAGTTTTCCAACCCCCTTCTGTAGTCCCATGTTTATCAACTATCACCTCTCTCCATAAAGCTTGTACCTCCAACCCGAATCGTTACATCCATTTGCCCAACAAAGCTTTATTAAAAACTTTTAAATCTTTAAGGCCTCCCCATTTTTTTGGTGATGTGACCATGTCCCACCGCACCAAGTGAAACTTCTTTTCCCCATCTGCCGCATCCCAAAGGAAATCTCTCTGAATTTTTTCCAACTTTCCAGTTACCAAAGTCGGAGCGAGAAACAAAGACAAGTAGTTGTATGATATGTTTTCCCCAACTTGTTTGTATTGAGGCGTAGTTGTTGTTGTACTTGAAATGATGTGTTTTGTTGAATATTTGGCCTATTCTGTAGCATGGCATGTCAATTCTCTTTCAATACAAGTTCTCACGATGCAATTCTCTCGGCAGGATGAACTAATTGCACGGTTAAAGGCGACACATAACTAAGCATATTCCAAGAGTTAGAGGCAGCTGATACTAAATTCCATTTTGTACACCAAGCAGCTGGTCTAAGTAGGCTTTTGCTTCTCTATTATTCGTGTGCTTTACAACTAAGTCAACTTATGGCCCTTACAACACTCTGTGCATTTTGTGTGTGTCTGTGTTCGTGTTGTAAAAATGCTGTAGCATTTTGTTAAATTATATGAGGGTGCACTACACATGCCTTAATAGTTACATCATACGTCTAATCTGTGAAAAAGTGCATCTCAACAATTCGCTACTCTTTGCAAATTCACAATGAAACTGGTCTTTCAAAATCTACTCTTGTCAGCCTTTGAATCTAATTTTGGCTTCAGTGTCCGTTGGACTTTCTCATTTTACCTCTTCATTTTCTTGTGCTGCTGCTGCTGATATTTTTGTTGTATTCGATTGAGCTTCTTCGCTCCCTTACTGTTGGCATCTTATGGCGTCGTCTTTGATTTAATGATGCATTTCAAATTAATTAAGACTGATTTCACTTGACTGAATTACCTCTTCTGATGAGTTGGTCAAGTAATAATGAAATATTCTTCATAGAAGTAACTGAAAGTCTGAAAGCAATCAATCGATAAATGGCAGCATAAATTTCCAGATTATATTTGTATCTTCGGAAAGAAACACCTGAGGTGGAAGGCATTTATATTAACTCTTCCTAATGTGTTTTCTCCTAAAAATGCACTAAACGTTAACAAAATGTTAGGTATTTTCTTTTCATCTACTAAATTTTGGTGAGTTGAGTTACTTTTATTTTATTTTATTACATAGGGGGTAGGGGAAGGGTATATGGGGAGGGGATTATAATATGGGGATTCGAACCCTCACCAACAAGGTGAAAGTTCAGATAGTCAACCAACTGAGTTACTAGATTCATATTGTTTTTTTTTTTTCTTTCTTTTTTTGAAAAATTGTTTTTATTACATAGGGGGTAGGGGAAGGGGAAATGGGGAAAGGGATTACTGATGTGGGGCGACCCTCACATTAACAAGGTGAGAGTTCGGGTGGTGATAATTTGAACCTACTAAATTCCTACAGTTGAGTTACTCAATGCATGTGCCGCTGATTAAAAACCACCCGTACAATTGAAAAATGGCTTCCTTCAACTCATTCTTACGCGCAAAGATGCACAAATCCCGCTGTCGTACTACATGAATTCTACTTGTATTTAATCCTCACTCCCTAGTCTAGGCAGGGTAATTCAAAATTGTTGACTCCATGTTGGTAAGGATGAAGATGTAGTGTATCTATGTACGCTCTGTTGATCCGTTCTTGTTTAACACAAGTCGAATTTTCTTCTGAAGCTATTTTAAGATTAAACTCCCAAAAAGTTTATGACAATAGGAAAGAATGATAAATTGCACAATTAGTACTTCCAAGCGGAGGATCTAGAATTTTCAAAACAACTGAAATCCATTTAGCACTGCATCTCAAGGAAGTAACAATTGTTGAAAGTTAACATGGTTTGAGACGGTAATATATTAACGTATACATAGGCTATTGTATTCGCGAATCATCCTAATAAATTCTTCACCCTACTCATTTGCATGGTTGGTAGGGGTGTTCATGGTCTGGTTTGATTCGGTTTTTGGTTAAAATCAAACCAAACCAATTAAATCGGTTTTTTCTAATATTCAAACCAAATCAAATCATTATAGTATAAATTCTAGCGGTTTCGGTTTAGTCGGTTTGGTTCCGTTTTTGCGATTTTTTTGTATTTTAAGAATGTATTAATAAAAAGAACCTTTGAATCAAATGGTAACTAAATACGACTATGACCGTGATCTATTCAAATCTAAGAATCTTCTTAATTAATTCACTAACTTTATTTAGGTATAGGCCTATGGCTATGGGTATAGGAAAAATAATATTAACCTTTCATGATTCTAGTTACCTGCTTACATATAGCCTTTTGATATTACGCCGCCCCTCCAGAATTTTTGTTATCTAGACTCATCGTGTTTATGAAGCATTGAGAAGAAAGCACAGAAGTTAAAATGGAAAATGATAAACAAAAAGACAAAGTCATCTAACCAAACTTTTTAAATTCCAATTGCCATTTTCTTCCCTTTAATTTGTTATAGATAAAATGCTAGCTTATTAATAGTAATTTAACAAATTTCTTTTTATTTTACCTTAAACTTAAATGGGCTACACTTTTCTTTCTAATTATTTGAATTTGTATTGGACTTGGAATGAGCCAAAATTTTGAAGAAGATATATATGTATCTATAATTTGTATTGGACTTGGAATGAGCCAAAATTTTAAATATGTATGTATCTATTGGTTTGGTTCGGTTTTTTTTTGGTTTAACACCAAACCAAACCAAATGTTATCGGTTTTTTAAAATTTAAGACCAAATCAAGTCAAACGAAGCCGGTTTTCGGTTTATTAAGTTAGTTTACCGATTCGGATCGGTTTTTCGGTCTCATTTGAACACCCTATTGATTGAGTATTAAATTCTGATACATTCTTCATGCACATAAATCTTTTTCTTTAAATATTCTATTCGTGAGTACAGGATTTGTGTGTATCCGGTTACGTGGAAAATTGCCATCCTATTATACTTTGAGGAGAGTGTATTTGTTTTTTGTTGTTTTATTTGTTGATTAATAAAATAAGCCACTAGGGGGTGAAAAGCCTAGTGGTCTTTAATTTTTTTTTTAAAAAAGAGGAGAGTGTATTCATGATGCTAATCACACTCAAAGTAACTTTTATGTTTAGCAAATCATTTTTCACTATAATCATATGCAACGCATATGTATAGACTAGTAAGTATAATATTTAATCCACTTCTATGCATAATGCATCTTGAGTAAAAATTGGGGAACCACCACCGTCGGTGGGGTGTTGGAATAGTTAGTAGGTAACGGCAATAGATTCCAAATATCTTTCACTTTATTGGAATGTATGAAGTTGAAGATGAAGTTGTGTTTGGTTATACTTTGCAAAGAATATTTGAACTAAAGTTCATGCTTGAATATACTTTTCAAATTTGTAATACAACTCCAACATTGAAAAGTGATTTGGAAAACATGTTATAATTTTTTTTTTGCCAAATGTGAAATACAACTTCTAGTTGGATTTGGAACTTTCATAACCAAACATGATTTTCAAATAAAGTTAAAAATTATTTCAAAAAAAGTGAATAACTTTTATGGACAAAGGGGTCATTAGTCCCCGTTTGTCCAAGGATAGTTTTCACTTACATAACTGTTTTCACAATTTTCACTCCAAATCACTAACAAAAATTCAAAAACAACTCCAATTTGTATTCATGTCTAAAATACCATTTTCAACTTGAAAACAATTTTTTTTTTTTTTTTTTTGAATTTCTCATTTCTTATATTCAAATGCCCCGCTTAGTGTTCCTTTATCCTTAACTAAAGATTTTGGATTTGAATCACGTGAATGGCGAACTTTTTGACAAGGAGCGTTTTAATACATAGCCTTGTATCCAATTTAGATTTGTCTGGCTTTGTGAGTTTTGAATACAGAATGATCAAAATAAATAAAATAGAAAAACTATGATCTGAAATTTATGCAATTCATATTGATCAACAGATTTTACTTTAAGTAGTAAAAGTGAATTACGATAGTGTCTGGCGCAGCGTCTGGATGTCGACATGAAATGGTTGAATTAAAGAAGTGACATTCGCCCAAAAATCAGCAATAATATCCCAACAGTTGGTACCAACATTAATGGCAATAACTTCTACTTGCTGCTGTAGCAGCCACTTTTTCACTAGTAATTTTATTAGCACATGCTTTGAAATCTTATTAGCGAATGAAAATGATTGTTCAAACTGTTAATAGCTGTTAGCAGTGGTATGTTTTCCAATTTTTTTTTATAACCGTGGTGAAATATTATTATAGAACGGTCTAACTCTATCTACATCAAACTGTCAATTTCACTTGTTTAAAGTCGACTGGCAGTTGCTTTTCTCTGACAGAGCAAAAACGTGTTCAGAAGCTACTACTTGTATCAAAGGAGAGACTGAAATGTGAGATCCTTTTTTCTTTTTTATCCTTAGTTTTCAGTTGACAAAAGGTCACAGAGTTGTCTTCATTTCTTTTTTCCTCCCTTTTTTTGTTGACAAAATTGCAGAGTATTCGACTTCGAAATATATTTTTGTGGTTTGTGGCCAATATACGTGGCCCACAATAATATGATAAGATGTTTGACTTGCTTAATATTCTGTAAGCTTGTACTAATTGTCTATCAAATTATTTCATCGAGACTTTAACTTAATTATTATTATATTATTAAACCCTTTTAACTTATTCTGGATGCTCACAATTTAAGACCTTAAATTGTTAGCCCGTCGACATCAATGAAGTCCACTCTCTTATTGATTTGTTTTTCGACTTTAAACTCATAAACCTTGCATTTGATTGGTCAAAGCACCCCACAACAACTAATTTTGAAGTGATATAATTGAAAAAGTAATAAAAGAACAAATCAAAAGGTCATTCAATTAAGAATCAGAAGCCACCATAATATACAGTCCACCCTCTCCATAATACGTTGTTGGATCAAGAAATTTTTTTTCTTGTTATAGAGAATTCTCGCTATACACATATAACAACATTGACATTTAAATAATATTTCGCTAAAATAATGCATATAATCTAATTTTTCGTTTTTTATTGCCAAATTCTAAGCTTAATCACATTTGTATAATGAAGGAAAATCTTTTAATGATGAAAATATATAGGCTTAATGGATATACGTACCCACGAACTTACTCCTTTTTCTATTTTGCACCTTAACTAAGTGTTGTTTATTGAATCACGAACTAAATCCTCAGTGTGTAATATTATACACAATCTGACTTACATAGTATTCTATCTTCAATGTAGCAACATGCTAATATATATATTCTAATTTAATTATGTCATCTTTTAGCTAAGATTAGCAACAATTAAGAGGGGAAAAAAGAGTAAGCTCTTAATTAAGCTGATAGTGGAAGAGCAGAACCAGCAGAAACCGACACATTCATAACCTAAAGAATAGCTTACCACACTTCTAAAATATTACTTCACCTTCATTACCACAATTCAATTTTCACTTCTAATAAAAATCAGATTTAGAGGGTTTGATAGACACACTTGAGGACGAGTTCAGGGGTTCAATAGGAACAAAACTTAGTTGAGGTGCCAAAATGGAAAAAAAGGACAAGTTTAGGGGGCTGCATATGCATTAAGCCAAATATATATATATATTCATATGATATTTTTAGTCATAAATAGTGTATTAAATGATCAAATGTTTGGTCAAAATCTCTACACTTATTATTGGTAATCATAAATATTCTATTTTTTTATAAAGCTGGTTAGTTATTCTATTACCAAAAAAAGAATATAACTGTTATATGGGGGGTAATCTTACAAAGTGCGTACTGTTATAAAGTTAGTTGTTGATGTTATAGGTGAAATGTTGTTATAGAGAAGTAAAATATAACATAAAAAATCAATTACGAAAAAACTTGGCTGTTATAGAGAGGTGCTGTTATATGTGAATGCCCTTATAGAGAGTTCTGACTGTATATATGATGCTTTTAACGATCCCTCTATAGGTGGATGAAGACTAAATGCATTTTGCTGCACGTTATAGTTGGAACAATTATCTGAAATTGTAAGTTATACACATGGATACCGTAAATAATATTTATATTATAGAGTAATTTAACAGGTTATAGCTGATAGAGGCCAAGGAGTGTCACTCGATATCGCTGGGTCGGATAATTATACTAACTATGCATTATGCATGCATTATAAGAAATAAAATATAGATATATAAATTGAAACTAGTGTATATTGTGCAACTCTTAGTTCAACCTATATCAAACACATTATTTAATCACGGTTAGGAATTCGAACCCCTACTTACATGTATATGTGTTAGACATTTTTAGCCTCGTTAATAAAAGAATTGAGAACATTACATAATCGAACCCTAATCTTCTTACAATAACAATCAACTAAATCACTATGTCAGCTTCTTTTGGTGTCTATAAAAAAAAGATATATTTAAAAAGCCTCTCTAACGAGGTTGTTATGAATACAAATTATAGAAAATAAAAAACCGTCGACAAGACTTGTAACAATATATTAAAATTATTTTTTATTGTTTAGATTGTGTCTTCATAATATATCATTGCAATAAATTATATATTTGTTCACTTCTTTAAATATTGACATCGCTTATAAATAGTTCTGCCTACACTTTGTAGATTACTTACTATGCACTTACTATGCTTTTAAGATTATCAATCAATTAATTGTTATTAAAGAGTTATTTACAATTGTTTTCTAGTGATTTACATGTGCAAAATATATTTTACATATTAAAAATAAATATATGTTACATGTTAAATGTGTATAAAATTTAAACTCTTTTAAAATTTAATGCTTTATATTATGTCTTCTTTGGAAAAATGGTACCAAGTGGCAGATAGCAAAGCCAGAGATGTGACCAGTTGTAAATTGAGCAGGTTTTTTCCCTCTTGAAATTTGGACGGTGGGACTCCTAGAAAATTACGTAATCCAAACTCTCAACGCTCGAAGTTTCTGTTCCTTTTTTTCTTTTACATCATGCGCTTCAGTAGATAACAGTTAACTGTGACAGGACATAAACTATATCCTTAAACGACAGGTGAGAGTTTCTTTCTCTGTCATTATAATTCGAAGAGAAAAATGTTGATAACGGCCCGACTCCCGAGCATGAAATATGAATCATGTGTGCTTTTTTAAGTACAGTGAGTTATGACCGTACTAGTAGTATTATAGTTTTTTTTTTTTTTTTTTTAAATTTTATCATCTGATGTTCAAAATTTACTTATTAAGTAATTCAAATTGACGCACGGTCCTCTTTACTTGTGTCAAAATATAGTGTAATACTAGTCATTGTAGTGTGGTAAGGTTTTTCATCACAGAAAAAGAAAATTAGAAGAAAAAAAAGAAGAATTTCGATTCTAAAACAAATCAACCAATTGATGCAATTCAATGGTATGGGTCTATGGGATACTTTGGGGTGTACCCGGCCTAATTGAAAATTTGCTTCAGCTGCATAGGAGACGCGCTTTCTACTAAAAATATCTTCTTTCTCAGATCTTGAATGTCAGACTTCTCATTAAGGTCGGATGAATTTCATCCATTCTACCATATCGGGGCAATTGGAATGTAGTTGAAAGCTCTAAATTGAACATACATTGAAGGGAAAACAAAAGGAAGAAGAAAGTAATGAAGAGTGTTGGTGAAGTTCTACTTCCTTTATCCCAATTTATGTAGCATACTTTTTTTGACCTATCACAAAAAAATGTCATACTTTATTAAGTAGAAATAATTTAATCTTAAACTTTCATTTTTCTCTTAATAAGGTGAGCACAATTATAAATATGTCTATGATTTATTCTAAACCACAAAATTTGACATTTAAAAAAAAAAAAAATAATGTCCAGACAAATATTGCATAGATTTGGACGGAGGGAATAACTGGTTTTTGATCATTATAGGGGATCGAGAATTGCTTAGATGGCACTACACTGATGAGTAGTGATGACTGATATGAAAGAAATGTTTTGCAAGTGGGGTGAAGCCTTTTCCTTTAATTCATAAATCATAAGTTAAACTCTACTCACGTGCAATAATTATTCGTTATGATATTATATAATGCTTCAACTAGTGAACCAAATCCAACCACGTTTTCAGATTGGAGAATGATAAAGTTATCAATAATGAATATTTATAATATAGTTAATTGGCCAGAAAAAGAGGTAAAGAAAATTAAAGAGTTATCACTACCGAAGGAATATCGTCACAAATCACAATGATGAAGTTGAGAGAAATGCGTAAATAAATTTAACAAATGATTACTGAGGTTATTGACCAACACAACTTAATTAGATCCTATGATGATTGCTATTCCTGAAAAAAATGTTATATCTGTTTACGGCGTGAATAATATTTTTGACAAAAGATTATTTGATTAGAAACCACTTTGCTTAAAGCAATAATAGTTAACGGCTCAAGGCCTATCCAAGCAATTGATGTACACCAAAATAGGGAAAGAGATATTTCTTATGATATTATCATTAATGACTTTAAGTTTCTAACTAACAGACCTTTTAATCATGACTAGTGAATATGTCTGCGCTTCGCACGGTTATGAATATTTTTCTTACAAATATAAAAAATGTGTTGTAGATAAATAAAATGAAGTTATTTTTGTTTATATCAAAGACATATAATTTTACAATATAAATGCATAAAAATACAACTACCATGCTAATAGGCTAATAACGGTAGATTTTGTGAAAAGAAAAAAAATGAAAAAAGGGAAAACGAAGAGGGCTAAGAATATAACACGTGTTGACCTCTCTCCATTTTAAAATACACAAATGACCCAATAACCTGCCATCAACAAAACGAAAAGGAAAAAAAAAACAATACAAAATAATTTTACTCTCAGTAATAATTAAGAAATAAAACCATTACTTAAATACCTGTCAAAATTTTCTGAAAACCTCTTGACTCATTCGATTTGTCATATTATGCCTTATAAACTTGTGCACAATACCTGCATATTCATCATTATGATTCATTATACCGCCTATATATGAATATTTTCCAACAAAACTTCATATGTGACATCAAATTCCAGATATATTAGTGTCTTCTAATCAACAATAATTTTAAAAAGACAATTACATCAGAGCATAGAGCGTGGTAATAGTATAAGCAAAAAATGAGGCCTTTAGGGAAATATTTCTAGGAACGGAGAGCTTAAAAATAAATAATTACGTGAAGAATAAATTGTATCTTTATATATACTAATCTAGGAAGGCAAATAGGTGTAAATATATTACCTTTCCTGCACAAAATGTGAGCAAAGGGATTTTTCAGCTTAAAAAAGAAAAAAAAAGTTTGGACAAAAGGGGTTTGAATAGTCCCTTAGCAGCCGGTTCATTAGCTTCTATTTAAGGAGATTATTTTGTTACTTTAATTGTATGAACCTAGAATTTAAGGAGATTCTTTATTATTTTGTAACTTGGCCATCTTAATCGTGGAAGCTGTTAAATTCTTCCTTTTGCAAGGAAGAAATAATTAAACATAATTTAACAGGCAAATGAGAAAAAAGATAAATCAGCCTTATAAAGGTGGCCACATGACATTTTTAATGCCTAACTTTATACAGAGACATAGATTTCTTTTTTCTTTTAACATTCAAATAATCATTTTTTCCTCTAACATTCATCATTTAGAGATATTAAACTTCACTAAATATTTAATTTAAATCCCCCAAATTAAGGAAATGCACAGCCACAAATCTTGGCTCAAATGGACGTGGATTGTCTCTCTCTTTCCTTATTCCTTTTCCATTTTTACCACCCGATTTTCTAGTTTCACTCCAAATCTTATGGAAAATTCCCATAATTCTTCCTCTTCCTTTTGTATTTTATGTACCATCCCAATACTTCCATAGTCATCCTATAAATTCATCACACATAATATAATATAAAGGAGTTCAAGAAAAACAGAAAAAGAAGAAGAGAAGGAGAATATAACTCCCATTAATACTTTTGTTGTCCTTGTTGCACATTCTTTAGTACCAAAAACGAAAAAATGTCCATGAAATTTTAAATACATCATGTTCCGCCATCTTATATCATTTTCATCCTCATATTCATGAATGAATGTTGACACATCGAGCTATGAAAGGCGGGCTTTGGAGACACAGTGGTCAATCGTATCTTCTCCAGAGAATTGTTTTCATATCTTTTTGCTAATCCTTTGAAGGCGAAACCTATAAGAAAAAGAGGTGAGCTCTGAAATGGAAGAGGATATGTGCTTAAAGTCGAATGCTACTAAAGTAGTATTTATAGGTTTGAGGCAAGTTACAATTATATTTACGTAATCAATGATTGAAGTAATGGGTTTAAGTAGGTAAAAGAACGTGGTTACATAGGTAAGAAAAGAGAAATGTGTGTGCGCGGCTCATCAAGAGGGGAAAAATGCTTTGATAAAGAGAGGAACGTGGGCATAATTAGAATTATGAAGGAAATAAATGCAAATAATAAGAAATACCATAAATGAGATTCATTGAACTTTTTGCAAACTTTCTGGACATCAAATAGTGGGTAAAACATTAACATAACAATAGAGAAAAAAGATAAAGAAATAGTTTTGTAACTTATTTTGATAGTTGAAGAGGCCAAAAACAGTAGTCAATACTGTATGATTTCAGTTAATTTTAATTAATAAACCTTTAAAACGGTTATTTGACTTTACTGCTTTGTCGTAAAAATCCGAATTGATTATATTTAGTTAATAGATTGTGTAGAAATTTGTTTAAAAAATCCAAAGAAAGGAAAAAAAAAGATAAATGTCAATGGAGACCATAGAGAGGTCTTACATAGGATTCTTTATTACCAGCTTTATATTATATATGATGATTCATGACTTCCTTTCTTTCATTTTATTACTTAACTATTTAAAAATTTATGGTATTTCAGAATAATCTTTATTAATACATGAACATTAAAAGTAACGAAAATGTAATCTTTTGTAAAAACAAAATCTTGAAAATATTTCAACAGTAATTAAATAAAAGTCATAATTCATAACACCTAATTATTAATGACATGAAATTAAGATTAGATGGGGAACGAATAGGGTGATTAAGCATTTTACATCTGAAAGTAAATATTTGACTCACCACATGTTGCTATTATTTAATTTTCATATTAAATTTTTTTTCACTTTTTAAATTATCATATAACACTTTTACAAGCATTATATAAATGATAATAGCATTCAAGGAAAAAAAAATGAAAACACACGTATTTAAATTTAGAGAGGATCGAGAAATATTTTTATCTTTTGCTTAGGAAATCAGTCACGCGATGAAAATATTTTGTGACTTCTAAACCGCACAAGTGTCGCGAAAAGATAAAAAGGAAGAAAAATAAAGCAAATTTCAAGACATATCACAATGAAAATGAAAATAAATAGATCACATTCATTAAGAGTAAGTGATGAATTCTTTGGTCATGCTTTTCAAATTTACCACTTTAAACTGTCGAAAGTCAAATAAATATGCATCAATAGTTTTGCTCAAAATTCAAGCTCGAAGAACAAATATTGATCTTTCTAATCATCTCCGTCAGGGTCTCCATGAATAAACATATAGCTAGTCCTTTTCTCCCGTAGTCCTTTTTGTGACCTCAATCTATCCCATAATTCCATCTCTTAAACATCTGAAATGTCGTGACATGAGTCATGAGCTAAGGCTGAAAAATGTTTGCAGCTTCATTTCCAGCTACTGCTTCAAACGTTGATACAACTACCTTTATTTGATTGTAATAGTTTTTGTATTGTCTATCCATCTATATATACTACCAAAATAAGTTTTAGATAAACATAAAAAAGGGACATGTAAATAACTGTGATCAAATGAATATAAAGGTAAATAACTTGATCAACGAACATAAAGGTATTAAAGATAAAACAAAACCGAAAAGAAAAAAGAAGGCCTAGAGTCATTCTTAAGTTTCTTACAGAAACTAAAACATATGGAAAAAAAAAAAAAAACAATTTAAATCCTAGTGCCATAAGTTTCTCAAGCGTCGATTTTGGGATATGTTATGTGAAAGCTCTACTATCCTTCAGATACCTGAGAATCATCCCTAGAGGCTGCTGCTGCTGCTGCTCTGAGTAGTGGTGCATTGTTGAATGCTCCATCTTCTAGGAAAACAATGACTGATGTGGGTTAGTGGCATTGTATGAGACATTGTATGGTTTTTTTTATAGATATAATACTTGTAACTGATGTAGACTTAAAGAGGCAGAATAATAAGCCTTTATTAGTATGCGTGATGCTTATAATGATTGTAATCAATTTGTAATTGATGTAGAGATTTTAATATTCAGAAGTTAATTGGCAGTTAAAGACACAAAATGGAAGAAAAAATGAAGTGGAAAAAAAGGTAAAAAAAAAAAAGAGATAAAAAGATAAATAGCAATGGTGACCATAGAGAAGTGTCACGTCACCTTGTTTATGCCTAGTTTTATATTATATATAAATTTTTTAAAATTTTGATACTCCAAATTATAATTTTTTTTTTTTGTCTCAAAGATATATATCCTTGGATAGAAAACATTAACAAAACTATCGACAAAGGGATGAGGAAAATGTGAGGGTGATGCTTAAGGGTGTGATTGTCACAACCCAAAGCCGATGAGTCGTGACGACCGTCGACCTCTAGCGACCAAACACCCCGAAATCCGTATCGAACCATCTGAACATCAAGGGCCCGTAAACGGCATAAGGCGATCTCATAAAAAGCGGAAACATCAAACTCAGCACAATGCGCAAATATACACGACAAGCGGAAGAACGGTGCAAGCCGGCTAAGGGCGCTACATATCTTGTACACGAAAAGAATAAAAGCCGACAAGGCTACGTCGTCGACTACTACATACAGGCGTCTCCCTGGAGGACCTCTCACCCCGGAATGAAAAGGTAGCAAAGGGGCGGACGAGGGCCCGTTATGCCCGTATCCTCCACAATATCTCGAGGAGCCGCACCAAAGCCAGGCAGCAACTCGGATCAAATGGACGTCTTGACCTTGTGATCCAGAGGTCTTGCGAGGTACCGGACCACCTGTCATGCTTGTCTGTAACGAGCATGAACGCAACCCCTCGACGAACGGGAGTCGGTACGGATAATGTACCCAGTATGTAAGGTAGAAGAACAACATATATACAATTGCCGATAAGATGCGAACTCATAAATCAAATGATTTCGCACGTACTTGTATGAACCGATGTCTGCCCTAAATGCGCAAGATAAATAGCAAGTAATGCCTTTGTGGGCACATAATATGCATGTATGCACATAATGATGGTCATGCATCTACGTATGTGTGCGTATATAACGATATATGTGCATATATAACGCATGTATGTGTGCGTATATAACGTATGTAAAGCCTTCTGCGGCATCTTCATCATATATCGCTCCTCTCTTCACCACTTAATCAATATCATCATCAATGTGTAATACTAGCTGATCGGTGTGTTATATAACGCTTCTATCCCTTCTTTTTAACCCCCATATATATACATATACAATATTTCGCAGATATAACGCCGTCATGTAGGTCGATGTACATAAATATATAAGGAATGTAATGCGTAATCATCAGATGCATAAAATGGCTACATAAGACTGACCCGTGAATAGAAGGATCATTCATAAACGGGTACATGAACATCAAAGGCTAAGTACTTCTTAATGCGTTATAGAGTAATATGGAAGCTTGCTTACTCTTTCTTGTGAGATCATATCATAGATTATGCCAAAGAAGGAAAAATGGCCTTAACATACATTTTCAAGTATACTCAATCGTCTAACTTCTACCTCTCGAACTTGCAAGTCTACGATTAAGATAACATAGGGCTTAATTAGGCTATTTACCTCGCTTACTAATCATTTTAAACACGAATAGAGCTTGATAATTTATGGGCAACATTTTCTTATAAACTTAACAACTCTTGACTTCTCATTCGATCCAACATCAACCACAATACCTATAACACAATGACAACACACACGCGCACACACACACACACACACACACACACACACACACACATATATATATATATATATATATATATATATATATATATATATATATATATATCACAAAAATACTTAAATCCATTCCCAATCATCTCTTAAAAATAGCCTCGAGTCAACTACTTTGCCGCATCAACTTACCACTTCCACAAATATCTCTTTACTTAGAATCACTATAACGCGTAAAAGCCTCTATGGCATCTCATCATATCATATCGGCTCTCCTGCTGCCCATAATCATTATCATCGTCAATGTACACTAGCTGATCAGGTGGTAATGCGTATATAACGCCTATCCTCTTCTCGCACACCCCGCTTATATATACATATACGTATTCGCGTATATAACGCCTTTCATGGGTCAACGCCCACAATATATATGAATGTAATGCATGAATCAACTGTATGCATAAAGCGGCTACAAGATCGACCCATGAACGGTTGATCACTCATAACCGGGGTACATGAACACTAAAGATTGATAGGTGACTTCAATCAGCTTTAAGGTAAGTATGTGGAAGCTTGCTATCACAAGTAGATCATATCATGAGATCGTGCCAAAAGAAGGAAAGAATGGCCTTAACATACTCGCGCATACTCAATCGCTCCAATCTACTCTAACCTTTTAAGTCTACAATTAAGATAACATAGGTTTAATTAGGCTATTTACCTTCGCTACTAATAATTTTAAACACGAATAGAGTTTGAGAATTTGTGTGGTAACATTTTTCATATAATGTTTAACAACTATTCAACTTCTCATTCTGACATCAACCACAATACCCACAACACGATGACAACACATATATATATATATAAAACTATACTTAAATCCATTCCCAATCAACTGCTTAAAAATAGCCTCGAGTATTCACGCATAGCAGTGACTTACCATACACAAATATCACTCTCTTTACTTAGAGCTCGCTCTTGATATTGACTTAAATATAAGGTGAAATCATTTACATACCTTGAGGGTCAGAATCAGCAGCTTGACTCCCTAAACTTTCTGACCTTGAAAAGCCAAAGCACCATAACCTTCCACGACTCGAGGTTTACGGTGGGATCTTGTCAAATCTTCACTAATATGATGGAAAATATTGGGAGCGAATATCAGCCAGGGTTTTTCGGTTGGAAAGGAGAAAAATATGAAATAGGGTCGTAACCACCTATTTATACTTGAAAGTCAAAAAGGCTACCGACGGTCCAGGATTCGACGAGCGGGTTAGTGCCGTCGACGTGTCGTGGATAAATCGCTTGCTTCGTCGACTTGCTTTCTTGAGATACAGGCTAGCAGGACTTTGTCGACGCCCGCGTATCGACAGGGAGTCAGTAAACTGTGTCGACGATATTTGGTGTTATAACGATTTTACGGTCGGTTTTAGATCGACGTCGATCTGGAATTAGATTCAGCCGTCTATTTCTGTAAATGTAGGAATATCTGTTGGTACCCTCGATACCGCAGTGGAGGCAACTGTCCCTCCCAGGCTTCCGACTGGTCTGCAGTAAAGAGCGTACCCGACTGGAAAATGTAAGGTTTTACCTTGCAACTTGAGGGAGTGTGTAGGTGATACAGTGGTTAATGAAGTGAATTGATAATTATGAGTCTCGGGATTTCGGTGAGGCTAAACAATGATGATTTTTTTTTCTTATTATAAATTACCTATGCTAGGTGATTTTTATCTTATTACTTGATAGCTATGTTTTTTCTTATTACCTAATATCTATGCTAGTAAGAGATGACCTATACCACATAAAATTAATCAAGGTGCGCCTGGCTTGAGTGAGAAATAAGGAAATTTTATTTTATGAGTCACTGCTTTACACTACTTGTGTGAAATTTCTTTCTGCCGCCAGCCAGTGGGCACTTGCTTGTTTATGTAGCAGACAGGCAAAGTCCACATTTTCCTTAATCAATTAAATTGCCTAGCTAGAACTTAAAAAAAAAAAAAAAAAAAAAGAGAGAAATAAAGAGTTAAAAATATCTCCAAAATGCGCAAATAAAGAATGGTAACAAAATTGGCGTTATGAAATTTTATGTAATTAGTCAAAACCTTTACTCGTAATATAATTTTTTATTGAAGATCTAAAATAAGTGACTCTCTAAATGTTATTTTATTTTTATATCAAATATTAAATTGTACTTATTCAAAAAAATGACTATCTGATTCAGTGTTATATGCAACTGACTAGTAAGTCCCATGATCATGTATCATTAATTATAACTCTATTTTTTTTAGGAAAATTAAAGAAGAAGATCAATCGCATTTAGGACCAATTTTTGGGATTTTAACACTAATTATTTGGAGAAGTTCTAATAGCAGAAATTGATTACTACATGTTAGTATAAAAGAAGAAAAGTAATATAAAATCATCAATATATATATATTGTTACCATTCTCCAATCGTCGATTTTGAAGATATTTTAAGTTTTTTTTTTTTTTCTAGCTAAGCATTTTAATTAAGAAAAAATTAACATTGCATTCCTTGTTTAAGCTTAAAACAAGTAAATGTCCACTTGTCAAGTAGCAAAGAGCCTCACACAAGTAGCGTTGGTTATATGACTCACAAAATAAAATTTCTCAGTGGGAAATCACAACTACTTTTGAAACTTGTGGTTCAAAATAAGTCTTGACTATTTGTGTTGCATCATTTCAAAAAGTGAATTTGTTTCTAAATTAGGAACGAAGTTATTCATTTTGGCGAGGACTAAAAAGAAAATAGGTTCACATAAATTGAAACAGAGGCAGTATAAATTATGATTGTATAATATAAATCTTACTACTCCACTCCGTCCCATTTTAAGTGTCTTACTTTTCTTTTTGGTCGTCACTTAAATAGGTGTAATCTTTTTATATTTAGTAAGGATTCACAATTTAAAGCATTCCCATGTGTACAAGCTTTTAAAACCACAAGATTCAAAGATTTTTTAATACTTTACTTTATCTATCTTTAATTTAACTTGATGCCGACGTTAAAACAAAATTCAATTTTTTTTTTTTTTCTTAAATCCTACATGGTCCTGGACATCTTGATTCTTGACCGCTTCTCTAAGTTACGGAACAAACACTTAAACCGTGGAACGTGCTCTAAATTATATCACGTGTCCAATTCTCATCACTGGTAGTCTACTACTACTACATCACAGCTGGACCAGCCATTATTCAGAAACACTGTTTGGACACCGGCACTTCCTTTTTTTCCTTTCCGAAAATAGAACTTACATATTCATAAATCACCCATAAATAATATACTCCTTCTGTTTTAATTTATGTGAACCCATTTGATCGAACACAAAATTTTAAAAAAAAGAGAATACTTTTAAACTTGTGGTGTTAGGTGAGACGCATATATTTTGTGTGACTATAAATTATTGTATAAAGGAAAATTGTTTTCAAATATAGAAATGGGTCATTTTTTTGTCACAGATTAATAAAGAAATGGGTTCACATAAATTGAAATCGAGGTGATATATCCTAGTGAACTGTTCATGTTAAAACGTTCCAACATGAGTTTAATGCTTTTAATAAGATAAAGTAGTTAAAGTCAGAAAGTATAACATTATAAAATAAAAATTTGTAATTAATTATTACTGGTTGTCTGAAATTTCATTTAATTTTTTTAAGAAATCCAGATTCAAGTGCACGCCGAAACTGAATACGTTGACCTTTGGATATTAATTAAAAGCCATCACTTTTTTTTTTTTTAACTACTTTAACTCACCAAGTGGACAAATTGAATGCGTAGACTATATTATGTGAAAGTCAAATAGCACTACTATGCCCACCCAAACACTAAAATTGAACTTGTCTGCTTGATCGACTAAATTCAATAAGAGTTCGAGTTATATATAAATTATTCGTGTAAGAAATATTTATATAATCTAATTATTTATTTTCAATAATTATAAGTAAGTATCTCGACAAACATTAATTGAAACTCCCTCCATCCACTTTTATTTGTCACGTTTCGTTTTTTGAGAATCAATTTGGCTAATCTTGTAGCTAAATTAAATTAGATTAATTCAATAGTTTAATAAAATTTAGATGTTCAGAAACTATATAAAAAATATTATACGTTGCAATTCTTCTCAAATTAATATGATGAATAAATGCATCTCAAAATGTTAATTGGTCCTAATTTATGCAGTTTGACTCTTAAGAAATGAAACATGACAAGTAAAAGTGGACAGAGGGAGTAATACGATAAAAATGATAATTCACCTGCTAGGCAGATAATATAAGTCTGTTCAATAATCATTAATTACTCCTTGAATGCCAAATTTCTATCTTATTATAAACGTTGATCATCAAGGACCTTCGAAAAAACCACAAGCATGCTTCGAGCTATATATTCATATAGCTTGTTAATTTAAATATTACATTTGCAAAAAAATATAACAAGCAGCAAATGCTAATTAATCAGCATAATAGTACTAATATTTTTTATTTCACCCGCTCGCTACCACGGTGATAGATTCTCACATTGAAACCACCAACCATGTGTGCAGTTAAAAGAGGCACAAAAACCGGCTTATCTACATTAACCGGTTTAATCTCGAACCGCCTAAGAACCGAAGCCAACACATACTTCATCTGCGTGAAAGCCATTTCTTTCCCCAAACACACCCTTGGACCTGCTTGAAACACTGGAAACTTATACGGACAAACACTTTTCAACGCCCCATTTTCATCGAACCAGCGGTCCGGTTTAAATTCAAGCCGGTCTTTTCCCCATATCTCCTCCATTCTACCCATTCCGTACTGAAAATAAGTAACTCTATTGCCTTTTTGAACCCTTGTTCCGTCAGGCAAAATGTCATCTTTAGCCGCGTGCTTAGAGTCCCAAGCTACTGGTGGGTAAAGCCTCATTGATTCATTCAAGCACGCTTGTAAATACTTCATATCTTTTAAGTCGTCGAATTCGAGGGCCTTATCGCCGTTGTTGATAGACGTTATTTCATTGATCATTTCGTTTTTCACGTTGTGGTGATTGGTAGTGAGCCATAAAAGCCACGTCAATGCGGAAGAAGTAGTATCTCTTCCCGCCATGAGAAAACTTATGACCATATCTCTCACCACTTCATCTTCGTGTCCTGCAATTAATAATCTGGAGAGAAGATCCGTATTAATATGATCTCCATTTTCATTAATGATCTTTTGTTTCTTTTTCTGTATGATCTCGTTGATGCAACAGTGAACTTTCTTTACATTTTCGCTCAACTTCTTCTCGGATCCTATATTGAGCGCTCTCTTGCTTTTCCAAACCGCGTATATAGGGGCCATCCCGCGCATTGCACAGGCTTGAGAAGCGGTGTCGAACGCTGCTACGAGATTTGGCACGTTGGAGAGATCATCCAAGCAATGTGGATCTGTACCGAGTGACACCTTGCAAATAGTGTCGAAGGCAAAACGCCTAAGCACGTCTTGCATGTCCAACACTTTGCCAGATTTTGCAGCCTGGTTTAGTAAAGGAATGAGCCTGGTTTCAACTACTTCTTCTAGAGTTTTGACCACAAATTCCCTCAATGACTTTGTGCTGAACTCGTGGCTAGCCAATTTGCGCTGTGCGTTCCATAGCTCACCGTCCACGTTGAATATTCCACGCCCAAGAAAATCGCCTAGAAGCTCTGTAAAGGGTTGCCCCTTTGGATAATTAATAAAGTTTGTTTTGAGAATGTGCTCAACGTTATTTGGATTGGCTGTGATTATGGTTCGAGGGGCACCGAAGCGTTGAACTAGAATGGTTTGTGTAGGCGATTCTGACAAGAGTTCAGTATACCAATCTAATAGTCGATGGCGATTTTTGTAGAAGGCAATAAGACAGCCAAGGATGGGGAAAGAGGAAGGGCCATAGATGGGAGTGAATTTTCGGAACTTGGGATGAAGTTTTAGGGAGAAGGACAAAAATGAGAAGGAAAGAAACCCTAAAATGAAGAAAAGAAAGAGCGAAAAAAACATCTTTTTTTAGCAAAGTGAATGTTAAGGCTTTAGAGGAAGATAACTGAAAAAGTGAATGAGGTTTGAATGATTTCGAGGGATAATTGTGGCTCTCTATTTATATTTGTGGAATGAAAATGACACGAGGGGGTGGACATTTGCCACACTTAATTAAGTATGCAACTTTATCACGTGATTGTTATGCGGAAAGTGAAACTTGGATAAGTAGGCTACGGCGGAGAACTTTTGACAACTATAGCGCCGGGAAAATGTCTTCCGGTCGACATATACACGGGAACTTTCGCTTTTTTGAGATTTTGTCTTTTAATCGTCGACAAACCTCAATTAACTCTATGTGTATCTTTTAACCATATGGGAGTATCAAACTTTGATTGCTCAATGTATCTAACCTAGTTATTGATGTTTGGTTAATATTAGGCAAGATCAATAAAAGCCAATTCAGAATTTAAAATTTATAAATTTTGACTTTTTTTTTTCTGTACTTACAATCCGTTTATATTATTGTATTTGTAGTTTATTGTATATACATTTTTAATTTCACACACGGGTGGTAACTTTCAATTGTTTAACACTTATTAAAGGATCTGATACCAATTTAAAGTAGAGATCTAATTATCTTAAAATTGAAAATCTACAGGTTTGAGATCTTTGAGCTTCTAATTCTCGCTTAGATAAATACAAATTTACTTACCAAAAAAATAAATAAATTGAAAATCTATCCTTATGTACTTTTAACTGCAAAATCTTTAAATTAATTAAACTGCTATTACATCTGTTCACCTTTATTTGTCCATAAATATAAATTTTGCACTCACTTTAAAGAATACTATTTCATCTTAATTGGTGTATAGTCTTAGATCTTAAGAAATAATTTGAGAAATAAGTAACTAAAGTTAAGGATAAAACATTCAATTTTTTTTAGTTTCTCTATTACGTTAATATAATGGACAAAAAAAAGTGAACGTAGAAAGTAATAAATACCAAATTCAAAACAATTTTGATTTCCTACCACTTTAAATCAATCCTACACCAAAATTATTAGGTGTCACCAATAAAAGCAATATGTGTCCGCCACTGGCTATGACATCTTGTTCTAAGTAATGACGAAGACCAAGACACCACTAGTAAGCTTCTTTCTTTTATTCAACGGGGAGCTTCTTTTCATGATAATACACGCACCTCATATAATGTAGTAACAATTTCAATACCTTTGACCATCCAACTTTTTAAATCTTTCATGTATTAAAGTCAAATCAATAATTTTGACCACTCAACTTAATGATCTTCCCTGTATTAGAATCAAATACATATATTACAAAATTACTAAGGGGCGTTTTGCACTTCTGGAGAATGGCGTTTGGATTTAGACGACCTGATTGCTAACCAAATATGTACTAACATTAACTAATTAAGAGTTCAATTAATTTTTATTGACAGTGTGTGAATTTTTCCACTATCAAATTTCAGCCAAAGAATGAGCCACACAAACTGTCTATTGAATGAGTAACCAAGAAAGTAAAGTAGATTACAAATAAGAATATAATAACAGTGTTAGAATTTCATACTGCCACTATAAATAAGTTAAATTCCCATTCTGTAGTAAGAAGCAACCATGATGAACCTTTTTACGATACCACCATGAGTGGACGCAGATACTAAGTGCATTTTGGTGCATGTTATAGTTGAATACTTATTTGAAACGGTTACACATGGAATTGGATAGTGCAAATAACTTTTTTTTTTTTTAAATTATTATGATCTGTTTACCTATAAAATGGTTCAGTTGAATTTGTAGACGTGGTCAAGGACACGTGGATCAAAGTGACCAATAAGATTAAGATGTTCGTATTAAGCTAATGTAAATATGCATAATCAAAGTAAGTAGTAAGGAATAGTTTGGGCTACCGTTAGTAATTCCAGTCTGGTCGTGGCACCGAAGCTTAGTAAAAGATGACAATAAAATTAAACCGTAAGCAAAGAATAATTGTGTGAACTGAGTATATTAGCTTGTATCTCGTGTCCCTACAATGGGAATGACAAGCCCTATATACACTAAGAGAAGTTAAGTGGCGGCCGCCGAACTGCCCGTAAAACCCGCCCACCACCGCCGCCCAGACCCACTAAGAGATGTAAGGGGGCCGGGCTAAAAAGGGATTTAAAGGTTCGGCGGACGAGGTGGATGAGCCCACCAAGAACCCGGTGATGGCCCACCTGCACCGTTAACGGCCCGTCCCACTTCAAATAAAAAAAAAAAAAAAATAAGATATGTACTACATTTATTACTAATAATAAGTATTTTAAAAAATCGTATCCCAATAAATTAGGAGTCTCTTTTTACGAAAGCACTTTAGTTTTCTTTAAAATTGTATTTTAAAGCTAGACACTCTTGTTTTCTCAACAAATATACCTTTGATACATTTTCAGTATATAGTATATATTAGATTGTTATAGTACTTATCTCAACAAATATACCTTTGATAAATCATTCAGTTCAATTTCATACCTTTTCGTGTTGTCTACGCAACACACCGTACTCCCCTCCACCCCCACCCCCCTAATAGGCTAATACCCGACGCTTCGTACTTGTGGAGATATATGTCACCACAATGTTGACATTTAACATGTTCCTCATTCACTCGCTCAAAATGCATCCACACCGCACTCGAAGTTGATCTTCGAACTCGATGCTTATAAGGTGGAGGTGAAGTAATGCACACTAGTTGAATAGCAAATTTAGATAAAGAGAGAATTGTGGAAGAATTGTGTGAAAATGAAGAAGAATGGAGGGGTATTTATAGTTTGAAAATATGACCAAAGTGCAGTTATTCATAAATTTAGGGGTTCAAATAAAATTAGCAACGACTAGTTTTTTAAATTTACAACGGCTAGCTTTTTGAATTTGACGACGACTAAACTTTTTTTAATTTAGCAATTTTATCATTAGTTGTAAATGTTAATTTTATTATTAGTAGTAAATGTAAATGTCTATTTTTGTATTAGAACTTAAAAAAAAAAAAAAAAAAAAAAGCTCGGCCCGCTAACTAAAACCAGGCCCGGAGCCCACTTAGCCCACTACGTACCCTACCCGGTGGGCATGGGACACCCCTTTCCTCCTCCAACCCGCCCACTAACTATGGCCGGCCGGCCCATGTGACCCTATTTATATGGCCGCACTGCCGGCCCTACCACTTGACACCCTTACCCGCAGCTAGGCCACACACATTCCATGTGTTACGCCCCTATTCATAATGTGTTTTAAATACATAGCAATAATGGGTAATGAAGAGGGCCATAAAGCATGATTACACCGTATCTGTAACGCTTGAACTGACCCGTAATGGAAGACCGTTACACTCTTGTCTGGAGCTGTTCTAATCTTCCACCGGGCCTGGCACTTTTTTCGGTACCACGGTTCTACCATCGGTGGTAATCATGCTAACTCATCTTATGACTTGTCCTCTATGCCACGTGTCCTAACCACATTGGTATAGCTGTATCCTCCGTATATTGTCCAATACATGTTCTATGATTATAGCATATCACTCACCATTAATTTTAGGTTATTAATTAATGGTTGTTATGTAGTACTCATGTTTTGTCCTGTAAGTATTAGTGATAGTGTATTAAAATTTAAACTTTATGAGGTCGTTTGGTATAATGGATAAGCAAAAATAGTCTTGGGATAAAAATTTAGTACCATCTTATCCCACGTTTGGTTGGGATAAATCCACGGGATAACTAATCCCGTGATTAGTTATCCCGGTATTAGAGTGTTATTTTATCCCACATAGAGGGTGGAATAACAATCCCGGGATAACTTATTCCCCAACCAAACGAGGCCTATGGGTGTGTTTGCTACAGAGGAAACATTTTTCAGAAAGTGTTTTTAAAATTTTTCCTTTCGGTTGGTCAAAATTTATGAAAAATATTTTTTCTAGGAAAACAAGTTCTTTAAATATGAGAAAAATGACTTCCCTAATAGAAGTAGGGAAAACAAGTTCCACAAGTGGCAATTTGCATTTGATTGTATCCTCCCAACCTCCAATACTGTGTTGGCATCACACATCATCTTCACCCTATCCCCACCACACCATCATCATCACCGACCTCTCATAATATTTGCCTAGATTATATACCAATGTTTTTAGTAGGCTAAATACCTAGATAACCCCTTAAACTTGGCACCTTTTATTAGATATGTACTTAAACTTACATAGTAACCAGATAGACACTTGAACTTGATAGTCTTGTATCTTTTAAATAACCATGTCTATGAGACCAGACGCGTGAAAGCAACTACATCTCACATACCAATTGAACCAATCAGGTATTGACACTTGTAATTTAAAGGGAAAAATGACTTGTAGTTATAAAAAAGAAAAATAGACAATAAAAAAGAAAAAGAATAAAAAGGAAAAACGTTCCCAGCCATCTCCCAAACCCATAATCCCTTGCCTTTTTCTTTTTTCATCCATCTGTCATTATTCATATTCATGTTTATTATAGGTTCTATCTAATTAAAGAGATCAGTGGAGGTAAAATCTAACTTAATTATGATGTCCACCTTAAATCTTCTTCGGCTCTAAAGAAACAATTAATTCCTCACGCAATCTGTCATGGTTTTCGAGATGGCCGGAGAACACACATATTTGCCATAGTTTCCGGCAATTTGAAGGTGGCAGAAGAACACGTAATCTGCTATAGCTTTCATCATTTTGGTTCCAGTTTCTTTTTCAATCCAAAAATTCATCTCCAGATTTAAGCTTATGCTGACTTTAACAAATTAATCATTGATTATTGAATATTTTCTAGAAAATTGCCAGTTTCTTTCTTTGTACATCCATGGCCACTTTCCTCGATCGGCAGTGAAGTGTTTTTATAAAATGGTTAAAGTATTAGGTCCATAAAAAAAATTCTAAAAAGAAAGAAAGAAAGAAAGAGAAATAGAATAAGAAAATTTGAGGCCTCCACTCGCTCAAGTATGCATGAAACACACGTGACATTCCATGTTAGGGTGAGGTAATCTACATGATACACATTTGCCAAGTTAAAGTGTCTATCGGATTATTATGTAAGTTTAAGTATCTAATTTACAAAATGTGCCATGTTTATGGGGGCTAAATAGGTATTTAGCGTTTTTAGTATAATATATTTTGCTTATGTTTCTGTTGGGTTTTTAAAGTCACAAAGTGATGGACTTTTAAGAGGAAGTGTGAATTGAGAAATGGACGGAAACAAAATTGGAGGGAAATGAGATTTTGAAAAAATAACTTTTCCAAGTGAGCATTCTCACACATTGGTAGTGGAAAGTGATATTTGCGTGCTTATATATAGAAGCACATCTTCTAGCTCATAAAGAGTTGAGAAGAGGACCTCCACTCGCGCCGTCGTCATCGCTCGGCTCAGCTTTGGCTTCAGTCAAATGATTGATTGATAATCTTTTTTGACCAAATTTATGCTCCACTTTCATTATTTAATTTTTCTTTTCCTAATATTAATTCGCGCATTATTTATGCTCCACTTTCATTATTTAATTTTTCTTTTCCTAATATTAATTCGCGCATTATTTAATTAATTAATTAATTTGTGGAAACTAATATTAAATCCGAACGGTCTTAACTGATCGGTCATCTTCTTCCCGAACAGCTGCCTTTTCACCTTTTCAATGGCTACAAATTTTCAGATGCTTCGCCTCAATTTTACACACAGAAAAATGCAATTTACTCTCTGAAAAAATTCATCCCCTCTTCTTGCATCGTTTTCAAAACAGAAAAATAGTAAGTGTCATCGTGTGATTACATCCATTGTTTGAGTTCGCTGAAGTTCTGCAATTTCGATTGCCAGTATTGCAGAATAGAGTTTCGTTCGATCCTGCGAGGAGTTAATCCAAACCTTGGGCAATTGTGAGGGGATTAAATTCCTTAAGGAAACACAATTTTCTGTGGGCTCGAAACTACACTTTCGTTCTTAAATTTTATGGTTCATAGTTTATACGTTTGAATATAGGGATAACAAACTTAAGGAATTTTATTTTATATACTTCTGTTTCATCTTATATTCTGTTTGCTTGGAGATTAAAATCTTCGGATTTTCTACTCCGTTAATTTACTCGATTTGAAGACATAAAAGCTTCATCGAGTGGATAACCTTTTGCGTTTAGTTTGAAGAACATAAAAACCTCACCAATTGATTAATTCTCTTTGTTTTTTTTTTTAATAGAAATGGTTGAAATTGCTACTCAAAGTGCTAACGGTGCAACGACTATTGCCTCCTCCAACCGCACTACGACTGCGCCTGCAATGGCTGCGGCTGAGAAGCCCGGAAAGTTATCCGACATCGACTATAAACGGTGGCAACAGAAAATATTTTTCTACTTGACAACCCACAGTTTGCAAAAATTTATTACTGAGGATGTTCCTGTTCTACCAGAGGAGAGTCCGAACAACGAGCGTTTTATCGTGACGAAGGCATGGAACCATTCTGATATTCTATGCAAAAACTATATTCTCAATGGGCTGTATGATGGTCTATATAATGTCTATAGCCGTTGTAAGACGTCTAAGGAATTATGGAATGCTTTGGACAAGAAATATAAGACCGAGGATGCTAGGTTGAAGAAGTTCGTTGCTGCAAAATTCCTGGAATTTAAAATGATTGACCGTAAAACTGTCATGTCGCAGGTCCAGGAATTACAAGTGATTACACACGATCTCCTTGCAGAAGTAATGGTAATCAACGGAGCTTTCCAAGTTGCGTCTTTCATTGAAAAGTTGCCTTCCACAGGACTTTAAAACTAGTCCGCCTAGAATCGGGAAGACAAAGATTCCCGGGGAAAAGGCCAATAAAAA
>NC_081346.1:100421-146494 GCF_029784015.1 Lycium ferocissimum
CCACTTGCATACCCACTTTTGCTTCTGGGCTTCTTGGTGTTCCACATCCTTCTTCCATCACCATCTATTTTCTTTACAAAATTCAGTCTTTCTTTCTTTGGTTATTACAAAGTGATTGCAGGCTGGCTGCTGACAAAAGAAATCAAGATTTCGATGCTATTTTGTTGCTTTCTAAGAAAGTGATCCAATTATTACACTAAAATACTGGACATTATTCCGAATAAGAAATACATTAAAAAGAAGATCCACGTAGATTATGATATGGTAGTTCTAAGCAGTATTTCCACCTGTGCGTAAATATTTTCTTATCTCATTTATGCTTTTATATGATAATATTTGGCAGAGAATAACAAGACCTAGTAATATAATAAAAATATTTTTAAAATTTATAATTTTAAATACATTGTATAATATTTTTATGACTATAAAATGTGTCTCATTAAATGTAAAATAAGAAGCTTAAATTTTTTAAAAATTCTTGATGCAAAAAGTGTGTTTTTTTAGAGAGCAAGAAAGAAGGCGTCATATAAATTACTAAAATTATAAATATGAGAGTATTAAAATATACATTTTTTTTAATTTAAGTTGTTTCAAAATATTTCACTATTAATATTAGCGATATTATTTTTCTTGAGAGTTCAAGTTTATTTAACTCGATAGTTAACTTTCTTTGTTCATCCTTTCTTTATCAAATTTATCTGGTAATCAGGATTTATGAAGTACTAAGTGTACTAATATTCTTTCTTTTTAGTAGTATTAATTATATTATATTATATATTGCGACAAATAAAAAAGATAGGAAGAGACATTGGGAATACCGTACTTGCGCTGTGAAAGTGGGATGATTGGGGTTGACGTTTATTCTTATCCATTGTTTCTTCAAAAACCATTAAATTAATCTATTATGAAGGCTAACACTTATCCGGTTTGTTAGAAGGGTCACTTCCAAACCAAAAAAATCAGGCGGCTGCTGCAATGCTGCATTACGTGGATAATGCCGACTTTCATGACCAGATTAAGACACGTGACAAGTGGCTCTTTATACTTTCCCAAGAGTTAACTGTCCTGTACTCTTTGTGGTCGTTTTGCATGGCCAAAATTATCCCAGAATTATAATTTCGGGATTAATTTATCCCATATTTTGAAATTTATTTTATCTTACAGATGGTATAAAATAATCCCATGATAAATGGTATATGAAGGTATATCCCAACTTATATTATGGGATGCATTTTATACTTTATTTGGTACAAGGTATAAATTTATTCCAAATATAAATTTATATCTTCTACCAAATATAGTACAAAAAATTAGTGCTGGGATATCTCAGCTTATACCTTCTACCAAACGACCCCAAAGACATAATTCCACCTCAATTAGAAAATTACTGGTCCCCCGAGATACATGTCACTCTCAACTTTCTACTCTCTCCATTACAATTTAAGTTTTCTAGTTTAGTTTGATTAGATACAAAATTTAAGAAATAAGGAGAGACATTTAAATTTTGTAATCATAAATTAAAAATATGTATAATATATTAAAATATCTTTTGAATCTTATAGTTATAAAATCATGCAGAATGTTTGAATTATTAATTTATTAAATATAAAATAAGACACTCTTGTGGGACATAACAAAAAGAGGAGTAAGGCACTTAAATTGGAACGGAAGAAGTAAGAGTTAAAAAAAAATTCGTAGTTAAATTTAATTTAATTAACTTAATATTAAAAAATTATATAAAGTATACTATAAATTATCACAATTAAGTAATAAATTATGGATTAGAAATGTATATCGTACATTTATTGATTTAATATAAATAATGAATATGGATAAATTTAAATTATAAGCCGACTTCACTTAATTGTTTTTTACATGAAGTTCAAAGCTTTAATTTGTATTTGATATAAAGATGAAATTGGAATGAGGTTTTTCTGTGACTAAACAAAAAATTTAAGTGATATACAACATATATATAAAGAACTTTTTAATATCAGGTCATGTAAACGAATATTTTTTTTTTTATAATTTTATACGTAAACCTTTTAAATTATGAGATTCGTAATTCTAAAGTATATACTCCCTCCAATTTAAAATAAGTGCTCCTTAAGAAAACTTTCTGTTTTTTTTATTAAGGGTAAAATTGAAAGAGATCATTAATGCCTTTTTTTATGACCTAAAATATCACTTATTTTAAAATAAAGGGAAAAAAATAAAAACACTACTTATTTTAAGCAGATTAAGTAATATTAAATAGAGAAAGGAAAATCTAAATGATATAAACATTTCCAATGTGACGAAGGCATGGATAAGCTCTTAAAACTACACGAAAATTGCTAACTCAATGAAACATAGGCACGCGTCATGGTTCGGTCAACTCAAGTACCTATCCATCAAGTGGCTCCACGTATATATCATCATTCTTTAGACCCTACAAAGTACAAAGAATCCTTAAATTGTGATCTTAATCACAGAAGCAATTCACTCCGATTTGGCATATTATCAATTTTTCTCTCAGTTAATCGAGAGAGTAGGGAACACCTAGCTGGAGAAAATTATGACATCTTAACCACTAAATTGTCATTGGCAACAGAAACTTAAGCTCGCACATCAAGATGTCATATTAGAAGTTACTCCTCGTTCGGTTCAAAATAAGTGTCTACAGCCCACCTGTAAAGAAAATATCAACTTCTAATTGTTTGAACAATCCTTAATAAAAGTTTGCATATTATTAATTTGACACATTGGGATCTGCTCACTTAGCACTTAACTACAAATATCATAGAAAATTGAGAGTATTTCATAGACTTCTTAGGGATATGTAAATAAGGGAAAATTTGACAAAATAAAATTAATTCCTTATCGATTATGTAAGCGAACACGTATATTGAATCAAAATAAAGAGGCTAAGTGAACACTTATTTTGCACCGGAAGGAGTAATTCACGTTGAAGAAAGCTTTAAGAAGTGGATTTGAATTTCGAATATAATTTTTGTGAGAATTTTGAAGTAGGTATTATCTAACTTGTAGAAAACAGTTTAAAGAGGTTATCTATAAAATTTTAAGTCATTTCTTGGAGACTTGTACTGATTTACAAGATTTGTAACAAGTGAAAATTGGGAACAAAGTTCGTCTCTATATATAACTAGTGACATGTTATACATTTTTATATATTATTATGCAATTTCATACAAGATAGATAAATTGTTTACATAAATGTATACATACTAAACATAAGATCATGTCTTTGTGTGTGATTAATCACACCAACAAGCTATAATCAAAATTCTTGACCTCTAAAACAAGTAATTGCTACTTGTTTTAATAATCAGGATTCATGAAATAACTCGTAGTAACTGCTAAGACCAAAATGGATCAAAGATTTCTTTTATTTTGTTTATTGTTTTCTAAATATATTTATGTTTACCTTAGCAATCGTGAAAGTCTCCAGAAAAATTTAAAAGCTTTTTGTATTTTACCATATCAATTACTTTACAATGATTTTTCGTTCTTGTATATAATTTTTAAAAAATACCTTTTTTGTTCTTTCATATAAATAATTGATTAAAGATTTACGTATGAGGCATGTACATAGAATAATTTTAATTTCCTTATCATTTTTAATTCCAAATTTTATGAGCAAAAGAAAGTGCCTTAGGGCTCTTGATTTATAATAATTTATGTATGCATCTATTGCTTAACGCGATACACACGTGCAACACACCTTCAGTAAACTAGTAACTAACATAAATACGACCTCTCGATTTAGAAGTTTCAAACCTATACTTACATGTAAGCATAACACACATGAAGTGAATCTCTTTCCAATGACAATGAAATCATGGTCCTTGCTAGATATCATCCCCGACTAAATCTAGCAAGGCTTCTATGTAGTTGAGACCTTAGAGCTATGCTCCAATGAGTGCCTTGAGGCTTCGGAAGCTACTTCACGCCCAACAACTCCTTCAGTGGCTCTTTACCACTGTATGTAAGAACCCAGCAGACAACTACGCATCAGTAAAATAACAAGTACGTGCCATAACGCAGAAATCTATAAGGTGACTTGAGTTACTCTTTTTGGTTCATAATGCAAGAATCCAAGAAAAAATACTAAATCACAGGCATATGGGAGTAGCTTTACTCAGACAAATTGAATGAGTTCACCTTCTTAACTATAAGTACTTGGTCCTCGCTCACATTGGCTATTAATTTCGCAAGAGAGGGAGTTTACACAATACTATGTTATAACTTGCTAAGACCAAAAACTAGAGCTCTCTATTCAGTGCTGCTAATGGAGACCAGAAGAACTAGTTAAAGCAGGCATAGAGACAAAGTTCTTTTTCCCTTGTGTCGAAACTAAAGATGATTCTTAATTATGTTCACTTAAGATCAATTCAGAATGTTAGTATTGATAAACCTCTATCGTACAATTATTCTATTTCCATTTGTTATCCTCCGTCCTTTATCAATACACACTGACGTTGCTCTAACCACTTAAGTCCTTTTACCAAATAACTTGAACTTACCCTGCCATAACATCACTTTATGCACCGAGCTCAACAGGCCATATTTTGCGCTAATTGGTCATAATTCTGCATTTAGAAAACATTCTTTATTTCTTTAAGGGCGAGGGGGCCAATTTTACAGTTCCTGGGAATATTCTATAAGCTATTATCGACGGACATATATAAAGCAAAAAGAATCTATTACTATAACAAAGCAATTTGAGGTTTGCCCACAGGATTACACTACAATAACTGTCTGGTCATTGGACCTGTAAAGTAGACGATCTTTTTCTTTTGGATCATAAATAGAAGATTAGTTTAATAATAAGCTTCTCTGAGTCAAGCATCTTCCGTCCTCATGATATTTTAACTTCCATGTCAAAATAAATAACACTAGATAATGTGTAGAGGTAATGTTAATTTATGAAGAGATCAACAGACTCAGAGGTACCTGTTTGAAAATGAAGGAATTATCTCTTCAAGAACATGGATCACAATGGAATTAGTGGTCTCATCACAAGAGCTTCGCCTGTCCTTGAGAACTGTAAATGAATTAAAATAGCCAGTCAATCACCAGCCCTAAAATACAAAATTTAAAAACTTCCTACGGATTGGAAAACAAGAGAAAGGGCACATATATTTTTAAAGGTTTCATATTTCAAAGACTCTACCAGCGGCTATGCCAAAGTGATAGCAAAATCACATTAAGTCTGACACTTCCCTGACAATCACTCAAGCTATCTCGAATGAATCATAACTTCGATGTTTAGGGACTCAATGATAACAAAGTAACTTGGACAAATCTACAAGCACTTCCCATTTAGAGATTACGAACGTTCGGATCCAGCGACATGATTGTACCATATCACAGTATCAGTTTCTCACTCACTTGAGCATAATAAACAACCATTCTACAACCTGCATGTTCACAAATGAACCACTCATCGTACATAGAGATGCTTGGTTTTCATTTCTGCCATGTTTTATTGTAAATCTTAGTTTACTGTGCGTGCTGATGATTCTTTTTCTTTTTTAAAGAGCCTCTCCTTTGAGTCTACGTTCATGTTCTCTTTTTTATTATATGCAAGTGGAATATTTAAAGTCTAATGAAACGCACATTTCAACAGGTTATTTTACATTCCCATACAACAAAAAATGTTAACACCCACGGAGTGATGTATAGACATGGAAAATATGAAAAACCAAGGCAGGAGTGGAGAATATTCTAAAACAATCAAAAAGAGATATGTTTTCAGTGACTACTATTGGTTAGATTCAGAAGCAGCACGAGAGTTCAGTGTTCAAGTACCTTCATTTTTGGGATTTGAAATATTGCCTTGGAGATATGATACATCATCCTCATTTAACTGTAACCCATCCAACTCAGCAAACTTATTTAGCATACAGCCGACAAGACTATAAGCAACCATACTTGTCTCATCAGAACCTTCCTGGACAAGAAGATACTGATTTTTACTCGAGTTTTGTCTGTGAAGCGATACATCTTTTTCTTCTGAACACTCGGCCGATGTAAATTTTGGTGGTCTGCATCCCAAGTCCCCTGCAGTTCCTTTTTCCTCCGTATCATTCCTGCCTGATCTTTTATTAGGTGAGAAATATGTAGAAAATCTATTTTGATCTCTAGTTGACATAGATGGGCATGAATCCCTTCCTTCCTGTTGGCCTATGTTTCTTAAATGGTAATCTATACCACTCATACTCTTTGCGTCTTCAGAAGCTTTTGATTCTAAGAATGATGAGGAATTGCTAAACCAATGGGAATGAACTGAATCAGTATCATCCATATACATTGACTCAAGTTTGACGCTCGACTTGAGTTTCGGTGAAAGCAGAGAGGATAAACCATCATCTCGAACAGCAGTGATTGGTGAGTGGGAATTGCTTTGGTTTATATTGCCGACACTTTCTGCTTGGCTGTATGAGACATTAGGATCAGACCTGCAATTTTGAGGAAGATCAGAAAGATGCTCATCTTCATCACCACCTTCATAATAACTTTCCTCTACATTCTCCATGTAAGCATTTGCAAAATCTTCACTGACATCACATTGAGTGAGTAAATCCCAAACAACTTGTTTTATCTGAGCACTAATAGTCAGCACACATTCTACTTCTTCTTCTACCTCCTTGTTTGAGTAAGTTTTCCGAGATGCATGCCTAGATGTTTTGTTAATAATAGCTAGACTTTCTAGTAAATTTTCAGGGATAGACTGCAAGTCGCTGCACTCGAGAAGATATTCAGTCAACAGTTTCTTCACATTCACACGCAAACGAACACTATCTATGACAGCTTGATCATAAGAATCCAGCACAAGAGGCAACTTTCTCAGCTCTGCGAAACTTACTTTATTTTTATCACTTAGAATCCTGATTGCTTTTGCTATATCATTCTGCAATGCTTCTACATCTATAGAAAGTTTTTGGAAAAACATTTGAGAGGGACAATAATCAAGTTCTGGTTTTAGCATTAAGGCTGCTACGGACAAAGCCTTCGCCAGGGGCTCTGGTGGCTCATCCCCTTCTTCATAGTCTGATAACATTTTCAATGATATTCCCCTGATTTTTTTTAACTAAACGTTTCCTATCTTTTATTTCAGATTGCGTCTTAGGGACGTAATCTGTGACATCCCTCAGATTCTTATGCATTTTAGCCACAGTTCGAGGACACAGCTTTTTGAGTCTATCCAGAACATAAATAGCAGCACTGCGAAAGGATTCTGAGGTAAAACAAGAAGCCCCGTGATTAGCACGGAAGTTTTGAGGATTTTTGAGGAGTTGAGAAATTTGCTTAATTCGAGTTTGACTGGAACCATCATGCTTATGGAGAATTTTGGGAAGAAATTGCTTGATTATCCTTCTCATTTGCCAATTGGTTTTCTCAAAAGTAATTGAGCCGTCAGTTACAGTCTCTGCAATATAGCATAGCCCCTTGTTGTTCATCTTATCAAGCATGGAAGAAGTGCCTCTCAAATTCTCAGCTGAATTGGAGAGCAACGTGGCTGGCGCACCATGATATGTCCTTTCACCCTTATGCACTCCAAATGCCTTTGCAACAGAAGTTTGAATGTTCGCATAATGTAACTGTAATTAGGGCACAAAGAAAATATATCGGCTTAGTGAGGGAAAACACTTTGAGATTCAGTTTAGAAACAACAGATAATGTTCTATACAAACAAAGAAACAGGTTTTTCTGAAATAGGGAGTGCATGATACTCGAACTCTTTTGCTTTAAAAGTTACATGTGAGCAGTATCATTTGGATTTAAAAAAAAAATAAAAAATGCAAGAGAGATACAGTCGATATGTTTTATCAACTTTGAGTTGCAGTATGTCATTACATCAGCAAGCATTAGAAAGAACACTTACATCATCTTCTCTAAGCAATGATTCAGGTAAACTCCTGCAAATACACACAAAAGAGTAGAGGATTAGTTTGAAGTGCAAAACATTACTTGAAAAACAACATGCAACCTATGCTACTGCAATATGAATCCAGATAACACCATGCATACCAAGTTATCAGCTATAAGAGCAACCCCATGCACTACAGTAGTGTACACTTTTAATAAGTACATAGAAAGAGTATCAGAAAGAAACTTTCATCAAGAAAACACAATGCTTTAAAAGAGTCAAGTCAAGGAGATAAATTTGCTGCTTCATCATCAAGTACAATAGAGAGCACTGTTGTAGTCAGTGCTTTTCATGATTCTGTATATTCAACTTAAAAAAGAAGTTCCAACTGCACCATCACTACAGCATTTAACACCGTATGAGCCTTAATAGATGTGTGCATTAAGTCTAATACTTTCCATGTCCTCCATTTTCTTCCCCTGCTAAACATTCTCCCCTGGCTGGCTAATAAAGGGGTTCATAAATCTTATCTTGTCAGCTCAGAACAGATTTACTGTCTTTCTTTTTTTCTGGTGAAGCTACAATTTTACATGATGGGAATAATCCAGCATACAAATTGTACACCAGAAGGTAGAGACGTATTAATTTTTGCGCGTAAGAAACATTGAAACACAACTCACTTCACTTCTATCAAAACCTGGTCTAGGAAACATCTTTTATGTGGAATAAGAAGTGGTTGTAAAATTCTGATATTTGTGAATTATTGCACAGTTTATCCTTGGTATTGGCTTTTCCTGTAATTTCCTTTTGTCCTTGAACTTGCTGAGGTGTCACATTTTAATACACTACTAGCCTAAGAAAAATGCAATCCACATTTGTAGAAGCTGAATTTAAGGACCACAAACACATGTCATCGTTCATCTCATTTCCAAATATCAAATTCAGAATTCCATGAGCTACATAGACCATCATTCAAATATGATTCATTACAATATGGTCTACAAACCAATCAATGGAAGAATCTCAACATTCAGTAGATGTAAAACAGAACTTTTACTTAGTGATCTTTAATATGAGTTCCCTAACTTAGTTTGCTAACAAAAGAAGGAAATGTCAAAGGGAGAGTCTAGAAAACTATAATGAAATTAACAAACATCGCATTCCAGTACTGCAGTCAAATGAAACCGTCAACTTTGCAAATATTCAACAATACGAAAGCAGTGCAACTGCAAAAATGCATTTTCTATGGAGAGATATTTTTATTCACCAGGAAAACACTTATACAAGAGGCCAAAAGAAGAGTTTTTTTATAAGAAAATATACAGAAAAGTTAAAAGAGAAAGAAAGTTCTCACATATCACCGGGAGGTTTGAGTCTTTCCATCTTCTTTTGCTCTATTTTGGATAAATGCAAATCCATTAACCACCTGCAAAATTAATACTCAATAATGATTATTCCCACAAACACTTTGTACTGCATTACTGATACAATGAAAATTGCACCCTCTATCCAATTTTATATGACAATCTACCCACTTTAGAACATCCTAAAATGTTTGACAATATTCTCTCTTTACGCAATTTTCATGAATCTAAACAACAACAACATACCCAATGTAATCCCACAAAGTGGGGTTGTAGGATGTACGCAGACCTTACCTCTACCTTTGTGGGTAGAGAGGTTGTTTCCGTTAGACCCTCGGCTCAAAAAGAGTAGGGATCTACGCGATACCTAAATAATACTACTAAGAAAAGGAGAAGATGAGATGAAGAGGCTAGTCCCCTACCTCTCCTACACATAGCGACAAAAACTCAACTACCCACTAATCTTCTACCCTAATTCTCGACCTCCAAATCTTCCTATCTAAGGTCATGTTCTCAGTCAGCTGAAGCTGTGCCATGTCTTGTCTAATCACCTCCCCCAGTTCTTATTTAGACTACCTCTACCTCTCCTAACTCCTGCTACTGCCAATCTCTCACGCCTCCTCTTCACATGCCCATGCCCGAACCATCTCAGTCTCACATCCCTCGTCTTGTCCTCTTCAGAGGCCACTCCGACCTTGTCCCGTATAACTTCGTTCCTAATCATATCTCTCCTAGTATGGCCACACATCTATCTAAGCATCCTCATCTCCGCTACTTCCATCTTCTGGATGTGGACGTTCTTGACTGGCCAGCATTCTTCCACATACAAATTTACAAAATTAAAATTCATTAAATTATTATTCTTCTTTTTTTGCCAAGTAAATTTATTCAGTGTAAAAACTGTACAAAGGTTTGTGCACATACTTTCACAAATTACACATATTTTATATTTTGATCTTTTGTCTATCAAATTAATTTTTCAGCTCTTACTTTAATAGTTTCTCTACTGCCACCTATGTAATATGCAAGTCAATTTCATCTCAAACGGGCTAGAGCTTCAGTCTAGTGGTAAGAGCGCAACATGGATGTGTGGGTTAGCATGTCAAGGGTTCAAACCTTGTAACAAACGAAACATGGTATTTAAGTGGAGAAGGATAGAGGGGTTGAACTACTGCCCCTCAGGAATTTCTCAGTTATAAAAAAGTCAATTTCATCTCTACCTCCATATCCAATCAAACATTATGAAAACAAAAAACAAATAATAAAACCAGTCACACAATCATATAAAATGAGACCGATGGAGTATTAGACGAAGAAAGGTACGACCAAAATTGGAAAGGATCACCAATGTAATGCAAACACTAAATGATGAAAATTCAACTATAGCATAATTCGAATGAAGAGTTATATCAGAAAAATAAAAAGGCTTGCCTTCTTTTGAGCCTAAGTTCTTTCTCTTGCTGCTTCAATTGGGATGCTAATACTCTACGATCTTCCGCGTAGGCCTCCATATTATCCTATTCTTTAAGAACAAAAAAATAGATTTAACCTTTAATTCAATTTTTCAACTAAATGTTTAAAAGATGCTTTTTTAAGTCATTTAGATTTTCAGGAAACTTATCCCAACTATTCAAATACAAATTAGTGTGAGTTAATGGTCAAAAATACACCTAAACTATCACTTTTTTCGCAAGATTCATACCTCAACTATCAATTATTCTCTTTACCTACCTAAACTACCACTCCCTTTGTATTAAAACACACATCAATGCTCACGGACGGACATATGTGCAATTTAGTGGTGCTCCAACACCCGTTAAATCCGATGCGGGCTAGGTGTAGTTACATAAAAAATATATGAAAAGTGATATAAATATTATAAAAGCACCCCAAAAATCAATAAGACAGTTGGGTGCTTTGGTTGGGGGACCTCTGTTCGAACCTCCTACCCAACATTTTAGTTTTTTAACTAACCAGGCTCAAATTACAGCTTTCCATCCCTTTTTTCTTGTGCCTAAGTATAGGCTTTAAAAAAAATAAGGCATCCACGACCCTTAAATCCTGGGTCCGTCATTGTCGAGGCTGAGTTGGCCAAATATTAAAACTCAATTGACAACAAGCACGTGAAGGCCAGCTCCGCATGGAGGTGTGTTTTAATACAAAAGAAGTGATATAGAACCATGCATAGTTGAGATATGAAAAGGTGATAGTCTAGACGTGTTTTTATCAATAACTCAACTCGCAACTCTGAGGCATTATCACACGAAAGCAAAAGACGAACATATATTAATTTGTAAGGAACTATAATATCAGATTTGAAGCTTTAGCAAACAGCAGTATAATCACTAAAAATTGTGTTTTACCATTTAAAAAAATAGAATAAGTGTACAGAAAGAAGGATATCTAGAGAGACAAACAATCTGATCCGTCGGAGAAAGAGAAGGTAGGAGAGAGATGCATAGGAAGGAGGCAACGAGGAAGACAACGGCAAAGAATATGAGAATGGGTTGAGTTCGAATTTGGCTTTATTTGTTTTCTCTTCATCCAACCCGCTGCAAATAACTTTCCTTCCAAGGTTCCAAACTATCACTACTCTCTCCGTCCCAATTTAAGTATTTTATTTTTCTTTTTGGTTAGTACTCTCTCTGTTTGATATTTTATTTTATTTTAAAAAATAAATGATGTTTTAGAATTTAAGGAGAAATTGATCGTATTCTTAAAAAATTACTCTTATTTACATAATCAAGAATCATTAACAATCTTTTCTTTTTCTAGAAAGAGATAAAATTTGATTAGGCATAAGTTAGTAAAAATACTCCTAATTTTCTAGGAGTGAGCAATTTTTTAAGGGTGTGCCGAAGTTAAAAACATCACTTATTTTGAAACGCTGGAAATAAGTTGATAATTCAAACATCCTACATGATAATTTTATAGCCACAAAATTTAAAAAATATTTTAGTACATTATACACATCTTTAATTTAAAACCATAACATTCAAAAGTCTCTTTGTTTCTTAGATTTTGTGCCTAGTCAAATTAAGACATATAAATTGGCACGGGGTGAGTATTATTTAAAGATCGGAAAATGCTCAAATATGTCATCCAACTATCGGAAATGGCTCATTTATGCCACTCGTCAATAGTTTGGCTCATTTATGCCATCAAACTGTAGGAAATGACTCATTTATGCCATCGAACTATAGGAAATGGCTCATTTATGCCACTCATCAATATTTTGACTCATTTATGCCATCGCTCGTTACCAAAATAACTCATCCATGCCATTTTTATTAACGTCGGTTTTATAATACCAAATATGACACGTGGCCTCCAATTAGAGGCCTACGTCGTTTAATTAAACCAACCCAATTTTAAATACTAAATTAATAAAACATACAACCCATACACCTTACCCACCCACAACCACAATCTAGTTGGAGGCCATGTGTCATATATGGTATTGTAAAATCAGCTTTAATGAAATATGACATGAATGAGTCATTTTTATTAACAGGCGATGAGCAAATCAAACTATAGATGAGTGGCATAAATGAGCCATTTTCTATAGTTCGATGGCATAATGAGTCATTTCCTATAGTTGATAAGATAAATGAGCCAAACTATTGACGAGTGGCATAAATGAGCCATTTCCGATAGTTGGATGACATATTTGAGCCTTTTCCGTTTAAAGATTGAACCAAGATAGGCATTCATCACCGCTCAAACTAAAAATAACTTACGTAATATGTGATAACTGCGTATAAGCTATATATACCAACTGAAAAAAATATATATTAAATTCAGCCGACTATTTGTGTATAACCAGATTCCTTTAAACACAAACTAATCAAATTCACATTTTAATTACACATAAAATTCCACTTTTGAATAATCGATGACGACGTTAGAAAAGTAATTAGTGATGTTAATATCAATTAGAAACAACTAAAGATGAGAAAGACGAAATAAAGAGCACTTACAACTCGATTATGAAAGGAGCTAGCCGCAGAAACAAATGGAGAAGTCAAAAGAGCAAGTTCGCAGAGAAGGTGGAGTGTCGTTAACTGGACCGGAGAAGAAACTCTGCGGGAGTGAATAGCCTGTTTGGCCAAACTTCTAAAATCAGCTTATTTTGAAAAGTATTTTTTTTTTTTTTTTTAAGTTTTGAATCTTGACTCTTGGGTTTTTAGTTTTCCCCAAAACTTTTAATTTTAGAGTGTTGATTCTAGGGTTTTTATTTATACCCGAAACTTTTATAACTTCGTAGCCTTAGAAGCCGGGGATGTAAATGACCAGGGATTTAAATCTTCTGGTTTTGGTAAAGTCCGGGATAACATGTCCGGTTAACTTTATGACCAGAAAACAAAGCATCCGGCTTTTTTGCCATTTAACTTGACGACTTTATAACAGAGGGCCCTTATGTTTCGGTGCTTATGAAGAGGACGTCTGTTGTTCATTTGGGCACAATTGTTTGGATTTGCAATCCTTATTTGCTTTTAAGCGTGAGCAAATTTAAGAATGATTTCGTTTCATTCGGACACATACGAGAATATTCAGAAGGTGCAAGTTTTGCTTCATTCCATTCCTTGAACGTACACAAGTATTTACAACTTTGCGTATATGACAGTTTACAAGAAATGAACAAAAATACATTGCAAGAGAATTATGGCTGGGCTGACATCTATTGGGTCTAGCCAGTTCCTGATTCTAGTTCTTTCTATTTTTTTCGGGATTGATCTGCCAGGCCCCATTTCTTTTCTTTATTCCGGAGCCAGTTCGGGCTAGCTCCGATATGATGCCTTTAGGATTAATGTTTTTTTTTTTTTGTTATTGTTCCAAAGCCATCTTCAGATACTTCTGGTACTTATTGTTGTAGTTTCTGCTGCTTTGATGCAACAGTCCCCAGTGTCCGTAGACATTATTGTTCTTCATCTGAGTTGCTTTTCAGTGACTCGCTCCGGAAACACTCCTGCTTTTTGTCAGTCCATGGTGCTGATGGGTATGGTTCAAACTGGTGTCTTGAATACCTACGATCAAAGTTCGGTTGACCTTGATTCCGGGCCGTAAGAGATGTCGGTATATTTACCTATTCATCTTCTACGCGAATCTTTGACATATCTTAGGTGTGAACATCTTCCCATGTCGTTGCCTGGAACTCTAGCATATTTTCCTTGAGTTTTCGTGAAGCATATGAACTTAGAGGGTTGAGACCTATAGTGAAAACCTCAACTGCCCATTCATCCGGAACAACGGGCAGTAACATCCTTTCATTCTGGAGCCGGGTGACGAAGCCACGGAGCAACTCGGTCTCCCCTTGCGTTATGCGGAAGATGTCTGCCTTTCGCGTTCGCACCTTCCGGGCTCCAGCATGTGCTTTGATAAGCATATCTGCGAGCATAATAAATGAATCAATAGAGTGTTCGGGCAAAAGAGAATACCAAGTTAAAGCCCCTTTAGCCAATGTTTCCGCGAACTTCTTGATCAAGACCGATTCTAGGTCATTCGATTTCCAATCATTTCCCTTGACATCCATGGTGTAGGCCGTTCTGTGCTCCTGCGGATCCGTCGTCCCGTCATTCTTTGGGATGTCCGGCATCTTGAACCTCTTTGAGATCAACTCCGGCGCGGTTTTGGGCTTATAAATCTTCAAACATCTTGTATAATTTGGCTCCTTACCGGATAGCACCAAACAATTAATATGGTAATAAATTGTCTTTTCAATGTTGATGTGTCTGCATTTCACAACTGATGAACTTATGGTATATATTCACAAATTCAACAGTGACCGAATTTAAACACATGAATTGTTTACTTGAATTGTTCACTTTACGATTTGGTGTCGAGTTTTCAATATTTTGTTTAATTTTAGAATACTCATCCTTAGGCCGTTCACCCTTAGTTGAGATTAGAGACGCTTGGACTTAAACGTGGCTTCCATCAAGCGTTTAAAAAATTAGCTACCACGTGGCTTAAATCAAAGAATACACCAAATTTACTGGAGCTAAAATCACCGGAGGGGATCCCAATTGCGCTACAGAGGTACTTAAAAGAGCTCGGTCAAATTGGATAAGTTAGACCAGCGAACGGTATGATAACATCATACCGTAATTATCTCAAAGTGAAATCCAAAGAAAAAAGAAAGAGCAACCTATTTGTGGGCTATGATATGTAGTTGTGTGGTGCTACTAAATTATAGCCAGAAGCTTTCTCCTGTTGGCTAATTACCTATATCAATCATTCTTGATCACTCATCAATACTGCAAATGGAAGACGCAGTTGAAGTACCGTTCAAACCGAAACTAATCAAATGAGTTACATACTTCGATGAATTTTGGATAAATTAAACATAGTACCAGTCCAAACAGTGGTTTCAAATTAATAGGTGGTCCAGCAGCGTAGTAGATTAGTAGTGATAAGAATTAGACACGTGATATATGTACAATTTACATTTAGAGCATGCTTTGTTATAGACGACGGGCCCATCCCCGATATAGACGATGTGTTCCAACAAAGGGACAATAATTTTCCGGTTTACATCGACTTCAGAGTGTCAGACTATCCATCTTTTTCTTATCCCTTCAGTTTTCTAGAAATATATTGAAAAAGATTTGAAGTTATAAATATACTAGTTACGGAAGACCCATGCTTACTCAAAATATAAAAATAAAAATTCTTATTAAATATGTATAACGTGACACATTTTCTATCGCGTCATTAATTTAATGTATTTTCAGGTTAATGATATCTTATTGATAAGCTTTATAATTATTAGAATTTCTTCGTCACACAATTAGATGATTTTTAATGAAAAATTTATTTATGAGGAAGAAAGTTAAGTAGAAAAGTTAGCAAATCTAAAAGGGACACAATGACTCAATATCCTATACTAACATTGATTATGATAAAGTATGATAATTACAACTTGCAAAGCTCATAAATCAAAAAAATATTTTTGTATTTTTGTGAATTTGTGAGCGTATGATTTTATTCATAGATAAAAATTGATTTTTTTTGACATTTATTCATTCATTATCTTGTGTTAAGGGTTTATGCTAGCTAAATGTGATTTTTAACCTTAGTTTCAGACGAAATTTAAGAAATAACCTATATTTATTAAAATGAGCCTCAAGATTCTATAAAATTTAATTCTTCATGTATTCTTTATACTTAAAAAAAAATTAAATCTAGTTAACCAAACAAGAGATTTTAAAGATAACCCGATCTTAATGAATGACATTGTCTTCATTTTCAACACTATATGGCATCATTTAAAATTTTTTACTTTTTGTATTTATAATAAATCATAGATATTTCAAAGGCGACGTATAAAATTATAGCGACGTATAAAATTATCCATGATTTTTTTATTACGCTAAAATTACATTCTTGAAAAATTATCTTATAAAATAAAAAAGGACTTAAAAGTAATTAATTGAAAAGTTTGACATTAATTTGAAAACTTTTGTGAGGACTACAAAAGTCCGTTGATTGTTCATATAAGTAGTAATATCGACATCATGATTATTTTTTTTTTTTTTTTTTTTTTTTTTGTATTAGATAAGCATAATTCCGCCCCAAGTTAAACATGTAATAACTTTTGGCCAGGCGTTGAGTCGTAAGTCATTAAACGTTGTCTTAAGTACGTGGTTTCTGACTGAGCATTTATATCAGTTTTGAGTTAATTTGTGGTCCTTTCTTGTTTATTCAGTATATATATTATAAATATATATTCATTTTTGAAACGTTTGTTATTATTTCCATATCTAAAAGCTAGCACGGATTGATTCGGTTCACTAGTTAGACCATAAATCTTGTCCAGTAGATTGCAGCACAACTAGTCAACTGCTTGGCCGCTATCCAAATAATTCGGCGCTGTTCTTCGAGATAACGAGAAACATAAAAAATTACATGTATCGAAAAGCATAGATGAGCAAATTGGACAAGAGAAAATAAAATTGGGTCGGCATGAGCTTGGAATTTTGATTAACTATTTTTGTCCTCCGTCCTATTTCAAGTTGCTGTCATATAAATTATAATTGGTGTTTTCGACCGTCTCAATTTTGTGATATGCTTTTCTACTAGCTAATCATTTGAAAATGATACTAGCTACTATTCCTCTCCATAACTTTATTGCTTGAGCAAGAGTTTACAGTTGATGGTGATTTATGCGTTTCTTACTTTAACTGAACACGAAATTTAAAAGAAAAAGAAAAAAAATTAGAACTTATAATCTTAAATGACATACAACGTTTATTTGACTATACAAATTTTAAATTTGTAATCGCGGGCAATTTGCACGATTACCCTTATTTGGGGGTGGTCTTTAATTTTTGTACCTCAAATTGGTGGTATTTAATTTTTGTCCTTCAATAAAAACCCTTGGTCCATCCCGCTCAGTCAAAAATTTTTTTTAAAAAAATCGCAAGGTAGGGTTTGGATTCGCAAGACAGAGTTTCTTACCTTAAGGCAGAGTTTTGCCTTCAGGCATAAGACAAACTCTACCTTAAGACAGAGTTTTACCTTCAGGTAGGGGTTTACATGGATCGGGTTTTTCAAATACCAATCCAAACCAATTATATCGGGTTTTTAAATCTATAAACCAAACCAAACCAACAAAAGTCGAGTTTTTCAACCTCGGATGTTCTCGGTTTTTTTTTGGGTTTCTCGGATTTTTGTGGTTTGATGTGACTCATCTTACAATAAACCTAACAAAATCTGAGTTATACACATCAGTTCCTTACAATAAGATTTTTCAAAGAATACTTCCAAAGAAAATACCATAACAGCTCTTAAAAATAGATACTGTTAAAAGACAATCATGTATTATGGGATTCTTCAACAACTTTTGAATGGCAACACTTTCTCAGGAATGTATAACCAACCCCTTTTGAAACTTACTAATTAACACAAAACCACATTCATATCACTAGACATAAAGGAAACCATGGGATCAAGTTAGTAAGCTTCACCATTTCAGAAAAAAAGTTGGTATGCTTCTGCTTGCCACCGATTTCACCACTTAAATCCAAGGATAATTGCTAAAAGATAACCTCTACAAGGAAACGATAGCTAGATAAAGTCAACACTTAAATCCAACCGCTTCCAATAGCATTAGAGACAAAACATAATTTGGCAAAACTACAAACTACATTAGAGTTGATGGATGGGCTTCAAAACTTATGGACCATTTCAGAGATTAAGTCTAAACCTGAATGTTAAAATACAGAAATTATGAAAAATTTTAAGAAAATATTTATAAATTACATTCTAATAAATATTTTATGTATAAAATAATTTAAAAGTAGTATACATATAATCGGGTCGGTTTGGTTTCGATTTGACTTTTTTTTAGTTAAAACCATGCCAAACCAAACCTATTATGGTTGTGTTTTTTTTCCCAACACCAAACCAAATCAAACCAAACCACTAATCGGATTTTTTTCGGGTTTGGTTCGGTTTATCGGTTTGGTGCGGCTTATCAGTTTCCTTTGTACAGCCCTACCTTCAGACATAAGGCAGGTTTGCATTAAGGCAATTTTTTTTTTCACTCAATTGAAATTTTGCAAATCTCTACCTTAAGGTCTAACTTTTGCCCGAATAGGCCTAACTTTGCTACGAAATTTTGCCTTGCGATTTTTTTTTTTATTGAGCCGGAGTTCGAACCCCAAACCTCATGGTATTAGGCGAAAGGCAAAAATTAAAGACCAGTGCCTTTGAAGGGAAATCCTCACAAAAAAAAAGATCTTAAACATGTAATTAATGTGGTCTCTTGCAAAGGCAAGATGTGAGGAATGAATTTTGGGCTAAACTTTTCTGTCAAACTTATAGGCTTACAAGTCTCTATGAACGTGCCTCGCACGTTATTTCTTGTCAATCATAAAAATATTACGTAATGTTATTTGAAATGACATATTAGTTGTTACACCTCGTAGTTTTGTACGTGAAATCTATTAGGCATTAGTTGTTTAAGTGCAGACCTGGAGGACTTCCTCGAATATGTGAGATTGTACGCACCTATCTCATGGTTACAAGAGTTTAAGTTCATATAATAAGCTATGGAAGACTCCGGGACCAAGCAAATCAAAGAAAATAAGTTTGTTAAAAATTTGGAAAAAGTTGGCAGAATTAAGGATAAAATTTTGGGTCAACTTTGGAGGGGTATATCTCCAGGTATATTAGGAGTTTTAAGGTGTTTCAAAAGCCTAAAATGAAGTTCGTCGAGTCTAGTTTCCAACGCAACAAACCGCTCGTCGATACTACGTCGGAGTAGAGAATTATGGACGTTACAAGTTAGGCGGGCAAAGCAGGGCGCGTTGCTACAGTGCTGCTACAGTGCCACTGACTTTAGTATACTATATAAGGGTTAAAACCTCTCTTTTTTGTCATAATAATTCCCCAAAAAATTCAGGAACATATGAGAACTTGCATATAACATAAAAGTGAGGATTTTGAGAGATTTCAAGTTACGGAGTATTAATCGAGGTCCAGACAACGTATAGTCGCGCTTATAGTTTCGTTTTGCGTTGAATTTGGCTTGGAATCAAAGTAACTATTGAAGATCTTCCTATTCTAGCAAATATAAGGTATGAATTTCTCTTTATTAATATTGATTTAAGGATATTTACGAGAAGCTATGGATTGTGGTGTTGGTATTGTTGGCTTGTGGATTGAAGTTGAAGAAAGTTTTGGATGAAATTATACATATTTATCTTGTAGAATCTTGATTATATTGTTGTTGATGTTGTTGGTATTGTTTGGGAGTTGTTTTGGTATTTGGAGGAGGTAAAAAATATAGGGAAAATGCTGCCCAAATTTTCGTAACCCAAATTAGTCTTCAATAATTAGTGCTTATACGTTGATGGAAATATGATGGAAGTATGATTAAAGAGATGTTTCTCGCTATATAGGTTCGGGTGAAGGGCGAGCATCGGAGTAAATGATACTTTAAGTGGTGGCTTGACGAATAAGGTGTGTAAGGTGTTCATTACCTTCTTTCTTTGGCAAATCCAACTAGAACATAAACACGAGCGTTCCATAACAAATCCACTCCATTCCCATGCTTTGTATTTCAAATCTTAATGGCTTGTTATTTGATTGATTCTTGAAATATTATTTTACTTATCATCATCGATTACTTCTTTGGACTCGATACGAATTCCATAAGTTATTCGGAGGCTACCGACCTTATGTCACTCCGAAAGGCCAAGTTCAGATTATTGACTTCTCATGCATTGTATATATATATAAATGTATTGCACTATTTTACTACACCGTGCCGCGCTATAGTCGGTCGGGCATGGCGCGTAGATGCGTACACCACTGCAGTGGGCATGTTATGATATTGCCCCGGATGCGGGAGGCCTGGACGCGGGCTAATGATGATAACACCGTGCCTAAATGGTCGGGCATGATATTATGTATGACACCGAGCCTTAACGGCCCGGCATGATTTTACACATATACCACCGAGCCTTACGGCCGGGCATAGATACGATTTGTTATGTATATATATATATATATATATATATATATATATATATATATATATATAAATGCATACAAATGATTTTATCATGCATTGTATCTCGAGCTACTTCCAGATGTTCAGTTTTCTTTTGCCCTTATTAATGTTACATTATATATTAATTATGTTGTTACTCTCCCGCCTTACATACTCGCACTTTTAATATCGACGTCCCATTGCACGGACGTTGCATTTCGTCTTTGCAGTTCGAAGTTATTAAAGAGCAACCGCAAGAGGATTTTCCCAAATGCTTCGCCGATGTTAGCAAGTGCCACTACTCCGGGCTTGCTATCTTTTGGTACTTTTCTGTTAGTATAATACATGTTCATATGTATACTCTTAGAGGCTCATGGACATAGTGGGGTATGTAAATATTATGCATGGCCTTGTCGGCCTTATTTGAGCTCTTAATACTTTTCTGGTAGCCTTGCTGGCTTTGTGATACTCGTGATGTTGTAGCGACCTTCTCGGTGCACATATGAATATATATGTTGGGTTATTGGATATTTCTATGTTGGGCCTTTTCCGCGTGCAGTTGTTCTTTGAATTAGGGTATATGATGCTCAAAGTAACTATTAAGTTAGGTGGTCCCGACCTATGGGTCGAAGCCCGTCATACCCCTCAGTGGGGTGTGACATTAGTTACTTTATAAGGTATACAAAAATTATTTGATCGTATTCACTTAATACTTCCATTAAAATGTTCTTTTTGGTATAGATCCTTTATGTTTTAGAATTGTATACTTGTTTTGTTAATGTCAAAAGAGGTGAGGATTACTTTCTAAATGAAAAGTCAAAGATATTTGCAATGGTAGCTGATTTATAAACTGCCAATATTGCTCTTAAATTGAAAGTGACATATTCGAAACTGAATTCAAAGTCCTAAACGTTATATACTTTTATCCAACGTGAGAATTCTCTACTTCAAGAAATAACTAATTTCTAAAAGATATAAACTTTATTAGCATTGTAAGTTTTTTTATTTTTTAATCTAACATTTCGCTTTGAAAATTCAATAATGAAAAAAAAAAAGATAGGGTGTGTCAAGAGTAACTTAACGTGAGGCTTTGCAAGCTGATGGCTGCAATATTTCCATTTGCATTTGTATAGTGTACTCATATATTATGGGCACAAAAAAAAAAAAAATTGAAGTTACATTAGAATCTAATTTTATTTTCAAAGCTTAACAGATGGAAATATATGAATTGAAGTTGTAGTATGAACTAACTAAATACAACGAAAATTTTAAATTGTACATATATCATATTCACCTTTAGTTTGTACTCGTCCAAGTAACTCCTGATTTGCTTTATTTCTTATGTGCAATTTAATTTCAGATCCACGATCAAAATTTCATCCTGAATAGCGTCTGTTCCAACATTTATCTAATTATGGTAATTCACAAGCAAGTATTATACATGCAATAGCTTTCGTCCTTGCGTGAAAATTATGTTTTAGTCATTCCATTAAGTTAGTTCAAATTCCTAGTGCGTAGCTCTACCTTATATGATTGGATCGGCTAAAGCAACCTGTAAATTTGATATTTTAGTTGCAATTAGGCTAGCAAAATGGTTAAAAAACAAGTAACTATCCAATCCGACCTATTAGATATGGGTTGAAGAACCGACTTTTAAAAATGGATCTAACATGGATATTATCCATTAAAGAAATGGAACCAGATGGATAATATGGATATCCATATTATTAATACCCATTTGTCTGCTTGTTATTTTTCATGAATTCTTGCTTTTTGGGAGACTAAGCTTATTTTGGCTTTTAGCTTCAGGTTCTCACCTGACTATTCCTAAAGTCATGGGTAATATATATGATATCCATATTATCCATTGGTTAACCCATTATCTGTGTTAGACATGGGCAGATAGAATATTTGATCCATTTTTGTATAAATCGTTTTCAGCCCATCAATATCCGATCTAACCCAATTTACTTTCGCACTGCTAGTTGGTTGTAATGCTGGAAGCTCGACACAACACCATGGAGCTTTTACAATATTAACATATACCGCCAAGCTTCTAACAATATGCTTGATGCCTCCTTTCGATTCTTCCATCTGATCGGACACCGTGGAACCAAATCTTCTCTTAATTACCAAGTTTTAGAGATCCCTTTCAGCAACCTTATATAAACGAATATTTGAACCCATAACCCATGACATTGATTGAGAACTTGACTTCTAGACCAAATAGGATAGTGTAGAAAATTGGAGACCTCTCCGTATCCTTATTTGTATAACCAACTACGAATTGAAAGTCATACTTTGAAAGGATGGTTTTCATACTTTGAAAGGATGGTTTAAGTTGTAAAAGACTTAAGACTCTACAACCATTAAAACATGACTTCTCTCAACCAAAATTACAATGGAAAATGTGTGGAATAATGGGGTTTTGTTAGAAGTATTTGGCCCCATAGCAAATTGAATTGGGAGTACAATTCAAACAGAAAAGGAGAAGAAGATCAACCGAAATAGGACTAGGACCTTAGTTTTAAAAGTCAGCTATTAGGTAGGTCAATTGAAATAAGATAATAACAAGAGATTATTGGTAAATAGCAGCTCTAAAAGTCTGCTATAAGGCAGGTTAGTTGAAATAATATTGGTAATTAGTTTTCAGGAAAGAAAAAGGATTAGTAAATAGTAACGGTTGATTGGCAGTTTAATAGAATTAGAATTATTAGTAATTAAATGTTAGTAGTACTAGTAAGGGTATAAAAGTCCGTTACTAGTTGAAGGATATTTTGGTCAACCAATAAGATATAGCGTGCTTTGCGTGTATGTCCCTTAACAATAATTTCAAAATTAGCATTCATGGTAACAAATATTTTACTTGTATCAGAGATTTATATGCAATAGGAAATATAAATTATTATTATACTAAAGAATAATATGGAAATACGAAGAGTTTAATGAAGTGACTGGTTAATGAAAGTTTACTCTGGATTGAGACGTAGTATTGTTGACAAATTTTTACTTGCGTGTAACACCTTATATCTAAATTTAATACTCCCTCTGTTTCAATTTGTTTGAACCTATTTTCTTTTTAGTCCTCCGTGCAAAATGAATGATCTCTTTCCTAATTTGGAAACAAATTCACTTTATGAATGATTTACACACACAAATTTTCAAGGCTTATTTTGAACCACAAGTTTCAAAGTCTTCCCAAGTTTCTTAAATATCGTTAAATAAATGGGTTCATATAAATTGAAATGGAGGGAGTATTATTTTGAATATTTTAAAATAAATAATAACTAAATTGGTAAGATGGTTGTTGTTTTCGATCAGGATTCTTTAATAATTCCTTAGTTAGGGGATTACTACACAGAATTTTTTTCTTTCCCTTACGCGTATCATTTCCGAATTGATTTGAAAAAAATGAGGTCTTATGAATTAAAGAATAGACAAATCAATGGTTCACTAGTAGATCAATATTCGTTCGTTTGGCTAATTTTACTTTGATTTTCTAATTACCTGCTAGATTGGTTCAACCTCCCTGCATGAATTAATAGAAAAATGCAAATGTTTCATATAACATCTTTTCAATTGTTTCCAGTGAAATATTTATTAGAAAATTAAAGTTATCTTCAGAGGTTACAAAATCCTAAAAGTTCAAGAATCATTATTAGTAGACAAACTATTTGTCGGCTCCCTCATATTCCCAATAGAATTCTACTTTTACTATTGTAGTCAAATAACAATTTTTTAGTTGAATTCAAAATCTTACATATTATGTAAACTTTAATAGTACAATTTTATCCAACATGTAATATCTTCTACAAAGCAATATTTTAGTTTTTAAAGGATAAAAACTCGTTCAATATTTAAAGGATTTTTTGGTCAACCAATATTTATATTCATGCTTTTACAATAAAATATAGATCAGGTAAAGATAGTCTAGGACTATATAAGGTGATCTAATTTTCATCCCACAAATGATGTGAGACTCCAACACAAGATAACATTTACGTGTCTATAAAAACTTGACCTTCAGATTTCGATGGGAATATTGAATTAATCTTTTTTCAGAATTAGAAAAAAAAAAAAGAATTTGAAACAGCTTAATAAAGAAATTAATAGCATTCTATTTCGAACGGAAGAGAGTAGCTATTTAACTTTTGGTGGTATACGGAGAGTGAAATTCATTTCTCTTTGCATTTATCCGTGGGGGTATTTTTACACTTTAAAAGTTAGTGGGGCTTTGGTTCTAGTGGGACTGGGATCCTAAAAGAGTTCTATCATTGATTACAATTCTGATTCTTCAATAGAGTGGCACTCTCAATGATTCCAATTAATAAATGGCCCTTTCAATAGTTCTTAAACTAATAATTTCTAAAGCATCATGACACCTTAGAAGTTCGTTTGTGAGATTATCTGGCCAACTCAAATGCTGGGTTTATAACGCGAAAATGTAGAAAGAAAAAAAATGACATGGTGGTGGATTTCATTAATTTCAACGAACTAACAATTGAAGACCGAAATTCTGATATTGAGTAAATATTTAGATTACAACACATGTTTTAATAGTGATTATATAGAGAAGGAAGCAAAACAATGTGGTATTTTATGAATGCGAAAAATAGGAAATTCACTAAATCTTTATCCACCCTTTTTTTTTTTTTCAAACTTTTAAAAAACTATTTACAGTCTTCCAATGAGGCAATGATACATACAAAATCGGCAGGAAACAATGTAAAGAATTTTTGTTAAGGAGCACATGGGCTTAATCAAGTAGAATTGGGTTGCGCTGCTTGATATGCTCTGATCGAGACAAATCAGCGCGGTCATGACGGTACGATTGAATATGCACTACAAGAAAGAAGACATTTGGCAACAAAATTTTTGTTATTGCCATAGATAGATTATTGTTGCAAAAAATACTTTTGGAAACAACATTTTTTTTTTTGTTGTTGCATAAATTTTTTCCAACAGCTGTTATTGCAACGACGTGCAACAACTTTTTTTTAGTTTCCAAATATTGACTTTTGCCAACTATATTATTTTTGCTGCCAAAAGAACTGTTGCAATTTCTATACTTTCTTGTAGTGATGCGTTTATGACGAAATATAAGAGGAATAGAGAAAAACCCATGACCATTGAAAGGGGAAGATTTGTTTCGTGCAAACAAGAGACGATAATCGAAGTCAAACTTGAGTATGGGAAGAAAACATGCTCATTTTGAATATCACCTTGTTGATCTACCCCAGCATTTACATTGGTCTCCATTAAGATAGATGTACTTGATGTCCCGCTCAAGAGAGGACCAAGCTCTATTAGCCCCGTCAAATGATGATTCTGGTAGTGAATTAAAGAAAGCCTATATCTAACTCGCTATGCTTGACACTTTTATAGTAGGTAACTTTTGCCTTCTTTTCTCGATTGATAATTTTATTTTTATGAATAATTATCCATTCGTAATCTCTTAGATGAGTTGATTGTCTAATTAAAAAATATTAGAGTTCCATATCTTTTGCCCAAAGTGAGAAAAGTCTTTAATTCACAGCTTGAACGAAACTTTTATATTTTAAATTAAAAATAATAAAGAAAGTGGAATTTGGGTAACTTTGACGAATGTCAACTGTGTAGGTATATATGTAAACGCAAAAATAACTCGAACTGCTATTATCATGGATCATTCGTTAGTCTTATAAGCATCAATATTTTTATTATATGGAATGGATGAAATATTTTCTTTCCATGTGTCAGGTCCGTATTTTAGTTTTGAACTCTTGGGTTTTTGTCTGTCACATGGTATTGACTTTTCACATTTGGCATATGAAAATACCAAGGTTCTATCGTCCCTCTAACTCATTGCATCACAAGTGAAACAGCACTCTAGACCTTTCACTTTGTCTGATCTACTTATTTTACTCAGAATGTATATTGGAATCTTTACACAGCCGGTTAGATTTGAACTCAGTAAATCAAATGTATATAAGGAGGCAATTAACCCCAGCTAGCTATCCCATTCCCATGTCACTCTAACATAATAAAAAATGCGGCATTTCTGTCTCATGAAATTAATTGATCATTCGTCATGACTTTCCACCAAAAACTAATGCACAACAACACAAGTAAAAGCTATATATATATATATATATATATATATATATATATATATATATTCATATATACTTGTTTATTTATATTTATCATTTACAAAAGTTAGTACGTAATATATTTCATTTCACCCACTAGCCACCACGGTGATAGATTCTCACATTGAAACCACCAACCATGTGTGCAGTTAAAAGAGGCACAAAAACTGGTTTATCTACGTTAACCGGTTTAATCTCGAACCGCCTAAGTACTGAAGCCAATACATACTTCATCTGCGTGAATGCCATTTCTTTTCCCAAACACACCCTTGGACCTGCTTGAAATACTGGAAATTTATATGGACAAACACTTTTCAACACCCCATTTTCATCCAACCAACGGTCCGGTTTAAATTGAAGCCGGTCTTTTCCCCATATCTCCTCCATTCTACCCATTCCGTACTGGAAATAAGTAACTCTATTGCCTTTTTGAACTCTTGTGCCGTCTGGCAAAATATCATCTTTAGCTGCGTGCTTAGAGTCCCAAGCCACTGGCGGATAAAGCCTCATTGACTCATTCAAGCACGCATGTAAATACTTCATCTCTTTTAAATCATCAAATTCGAGAGGCTTATCGCCCTTGTTAATCGACGTTATTTCTTTGATCATTTCGTTTTTGACGTTGAGATGATTGGTAGTGAGCCAAAAAAGCCATGTCAATGCGGAAGAAGTTGTATCTCTTCCTGCCATGAGAAAGCTTATGACCATATCTCTCACTACTTCATCTTCGTGTCCTGCAACTAATAATCTTGAGAGAAGATCCATGTTTTTGTGATCTCGGCCATTTTCATTAATGATCGTCCGTTTCTTTTTTTCTATGATCTCGTTAATACAACAGTGAACGCGTTTCACGTTTTTGCTCAGCTTCTTCTCGGATCCTATATTGAGAGCTCTCTTGCTTTTCCAAACAGCGTATATAGGTGCCATCCCACGCATGGCGCAAGCTTGAGATGCATCGTCGAATGATTCTACGAGAACTGGCACATGCGAGAGATCATCCAAGCAATGTGGGTCAGTACCCAGTGACACCTTGCAAATAGTATCGAAGGCGAAACGCCTAAGCACGTCTTGCAAGTCCAACACTTTGCCAGATTTAGCAGCCTGGTCTAGTAAAGGAGTGAGCCTGGTTTCAACTACTTCTTCTAGAGTTTTCACCACGAATTCCCTCAATGACTTTGTGCTGAACTCGTGGCTAGCCAATTTGCGCTGCGCGCTCCACAGCTCACCGTCCACGTTGAAGATCCCACGCCCAAGAAAATCACCTAAAATATCCGTAAATGGCTGCCCCTTTGGATAATTTATGAAGTTCGTTTTGAGAATGTGCTCAACGTTATTCGGATTGGCTGTGATTATAGTTCGAGGAGCGCCAAAGCGTTGAACTAGAATGGTTTGTGTGGGGGACTCCGATAAAAGTTCAGTATACCAATCTAATAGTCGATGGCGATTTTTGTAGAAGGAAATAAGGCATCCCAGGATGGGATAAGAGGAAGGGCCATAGATGGGAGTGAATTTTCGGAATTTGAGATGAATTTTTCTGGACAAGTACAAAAATAAGAAAGAAAGAAACCCTAAAATGATGAAAAGAAAAAGTGAAAGAAACATGATTTTAGCAAAGTGAATTAATGTTGAGGCTTTAGAGGAAGATAGGGGCTAACTGAAAGAGTGAATGAGCTTTGATTGACTTTGAGGGATCGATAAGTGGCTATATTTATATTTGTGGAACAAAATGACACGAGGGTGGAAATTTGCCACACTTCTTTATTATGCAGATTTATCACGTGATTTTTATGGGGAAATTGAAACTAGAACTAGAAAGTAGGCTGCGGCGGAGAACTTTTCAGGATCATGCGCCGAGAAAATGTCGTGTGACGTGTAACTTGTAAAGGCTTCTCTTCTTCCCTCTTTAGAACTTTTTCACTTGTCGACAAACCCCAGTTAGCATTATATATAGAGTATATATTTTCTAACCATATGAGAATTACAAACTTTATTACCATCGGTTTATCTAACCTTTGATGATGCTGTGACGACTGACTTACGTGCACATAATTTACGGCAAGTTGTGTCTGCCTATTTCACAACTGAATTTCCGCATGGATTTATGGTTGTGGGACTTTAAGAGTTTTACTTCCATCTCAAATTGATGTTTATTTTGTACTAGTAGTAGTATTTTTAAGTGATATTGTCTTTATTTCAGTTTCCGAGAATATCATCTAAAGTAGTAAAAAGGGGTAAGTGCGTAATTAGCGAGTAAGAGTACGTAATTAACGGCTTTGCGGTAGTTAACCGGAACAAATGTATATAGCGGAGCACAACACCCTCCGCATTCGATTGTCTAATCCAAGTCTAAGCGGCCAACTTCTTTTTAATGGTTCGCCAATAAAACTTTCTACATTTAGTAACTCTTTAACTTTAACATTTCAATCAATGTTTAACACCAAAATACTCAAATGACATTTTGGTATTCTTTAATTTTAGATCATAATATTCAAAAGTCTCACTCAATTTCTTGATTCTTGTCTAGTTAAACTAAGACACGTAAAATGAAACGGTTGATCATTGTATATAATACCTCTAGAAAAATATTATGTGTCCGCCATTGGCCATGATACAATATTTTACATGGAGCGAAGACGAAGACCTTGAATAGCTCCTAAGCTTTTTTCTCTCATTCAAGTTGAATGATTCAACCTGAAGCTTCTTTTAATGATATTGCCCCTCAAATTACTACTATTTCAATACTTTTGACCATCCAATTTTATTGTCTTCCATATATTATAAGTCAAATTTCAATGCTTTTGACCATTCAACTTAATAATATATATATATACATGCATGCATGTGCTATAGTCAAATTAATTGATTGAATTTAGAAATATTATACTAAGGGTCGTTTTGTACGTCTGTAGAATAAATCTGGGTTGAATAATTCACTGTTTAGTTTTGGAATCAAGAACCGGTATTGTCAATATTATTTACTAATGGTACCACATAAATAATAAAGGTGGCATTGTTAATGGAGATATTAGCAATCAGTGGCGGATCCAGGATTTTCATTCAGGGTGTTCGGAAAAAAAAAAAAAAAAAAAAAGATAAATATACACTGTAATTTTTTGCCGAGGGTGTTCAAAAGTTAATATATGCACATAAACACAGAAAATTTACCCTATATATACACTGTAATTTTTTGCCGAGGGTGTTCGCAAACACCCTAGCCCCCAAGTAGATCCGCCCCTATTAGCAACCACACATATGAGGCCTTGATTGACTAAACTGCCTTTCTTTTATATGACATTGTAAACTGGGTTAGTTTTGGCTGATTAAGTTAACTACAGGTAATTAATCAACATTATGAGCCTGTTTGGATTGACTTATAAGTTGGTCAAACCAGCTTATAACTTATTTGGGTGTTTGGTAAAACAACTTAAATTAAGTTAAAAAGTGTTTAAAATAAGCCAAAACCAAGAAGTTGCTCAACCCCAACTTTTTTCTTTTTTGGCTTAAAAACCATTTTGGTTTGACCAACAACTTTACCCTTTTATTCCTTATATTTTCTATTAATTCCAATACTAGCCTTACTTAAAAAAATTTAAACGCTTTTATCCAAAACGTATTTCTTATTTATAAAATAACTTTCAACACTTAAAAAGTACTTTAAGCACTTATGCTTAAAAGCCACTTTTTTCGGCTAATCCAAATGGACTCAGTTAAGTGACTAATCTTACAAACTTATGTTTAAAGTATGTTGTTAAACGGATTGTTTGGGTGATCGTATTAGTAATTTGCTTTCAGCATATATAAAATCTCGCATATATAATATGACATAAGACAAAACAATTACCGCATATATAACTAATTCATGTAGTATTTGGTTGTTTGACTAAAAACATACTTGCATAAGCATTGGTTGGTGTACGTATTACATAATATCAGCATTTTTGTATTGTTTCCAGACAATATCACCTATTGCACAAACTTATAGCAAGAGAGATGTCAATTGTCAAGTGTATGGAAACACCGATCTTCAAATCGACAGCCCATGGAAACGTAACATGTGCCCAGTCAAAATCATTTATTGCTAGCTAGATAGGTAGAAATTTATACATCAGGAAGTGGCAGAGCTAGGAATTTAAATAAGAAAATTTAAAAAGAAAAAATCTTATGCCAAAAGGATTCAACAGTATATGTATAGGGAAAAAATTATTTTTACCTTATTTATATATAGCATAATTTTCAAGCGATGGATGTCGATTGAAGCCCCTTGCACCTCTTTACTTCTGCCCCTAGTATTGAGTATTCACACCAAATCAATAAATACATGCTATGACTTTGTGCATACGCTTCTATTACTTAGTATATATTTTCACCTAAGTCGTCCATTAATTAACCTAGGTTGAGGACTTCTATTACTTAGTATACATTTTCACCTAAATCGTCCATTAATTAACCTAGGTTGAGGACTGCATAACTTTGGTTCAACTGAATGAAGAACCTTCTTTATTTTGTAGGATTTTATACTGTAGGCTATATATAGTACGTATATCTTTTAAGTTAAGGATCTTTTAGCTTGAAATTAAATCTACTCAAAATAAAGTTAATTTCTTCTTGATAATGTAAGTGGACACTTATTTAATATAAACCGGAGGGACTATTTATAATCAAATCAGCTACTGCATTTAATTTCTACTTTTTTGGCTATCTATGTTAGATCACTAAAACTGGAGATCGATGCGGAGATATAAATGGAGAAACCCTAAAATGAAGGGAGAAAAGAGAGAGAAGTTTTTATTTCATCTGAATGTTTAACATGCCAAAAGTGTCAATCTGAAATATACATGTTTCTTATATATGTATTAAATTAAAAATACAAGAACTTAAGGCAATTACATAACAAAATATCTAAACCGGGTCTCTATTAGCCTGGGCCTGGGTGAACATCTGGAGATGGGCTAATGTTAACATCCCCCCTCAAGCTGCAGGGATCAAGCACGGCTAGCTTGCGCAAAAGTGAATGATGAAGAGGACCAGGCAATGCCTTTGTCAAAATATCAGCTAACTGGTCAACAGATCTCACAAAATGAAGAGAAATCAGATCAGAAACACGAACAAAATGGTAATCAAGCTCGATATGCTTCGTGCGTTCATGGAAAACATATTTTTTAGCTATATGTAAAGTAGCCTGGTTGTCACAAAATATTGGTTCAGGAGGGAAATACTCAATCCAAGATTACCTAACAATCTAACAAGCCAAACTACTTCAGCCACCACTTTTCTCAAGGCCCTATACTTTGCTTCTGCAGATGAACTAGATATAGTAGGCTGCTTCTTAATCTTCCAAGAGACTGGACAACTACCTAAAGTAATGTAGAACCCATTAACTGATTTTTTTTAGACAAGGCACAAGCAGCCTGATCTGAGTCAGAGAATGCCACAAGAGAGTAATCAAGGGAAGAGGACACCCTTGATCAGAAGCATTCATGAGGTACCTTAACACATGAATACCAGCCAACATATGAGGAACCCTTGGACAGTTAAAGAACTGGCTAAGATGTTGCACAACAAAAGACACATCAGGCCTGGTGTGTTGTAGAAAATTTAGTTTACCATTTAGCCTTTTGTAAGTGGTAGGATCAGACAAAGGTTCGCCAAGATCAGGGGTTAACTTAATTGCAAGATCCAAAGGGGTAGAAACAGGGGTAAAATGAGAGCAATTAAATTCTTCCAACAAATCGTAAGTGTATTTGTGTTGATTCATCAAATAACCAGAAGGATGAGTAGTGATTTCCAAGCCCAAAAAATAATGCACCGAACCCAAATCCTTAATTTTGAAATGATCATCAAGGAAAGTCTCTAGGGTAGTCATTTCAAATATATCAGAACCAGCCAATAAAATGTCATCAACATATACCACTAAAACAACCAAGGAAGGATCAGATGACTTGGTGAAAAGAGAATAATCATTCTTGCTTAGGATGTAGCCTTTGGATAACAAAGCCTTAAATAATTTAGAAAATTATTGCCAGAAAGCTTGTTTGAGCCCATACAAGGACTTCTTGAGTTTGTAAACAAGGGAGTAGAAGACTGTGAACAGGAAGAAGAAATTTGATCTGAAGACGGGGGCACTTTCATATAGACACCTTCATAGAGATCACCATGAAGAAAATCATTATTGACATCTAACTGGAAAATAGTCCAATGTCTCTTAACCGCAATAAAAAAAAAAAAAGGCATTTGACAGTAGTAAGCTTCACAACTGGGGGGAAAGTCTCATTGTAATTAATTCTTTCTTTTTGAATGTCACCCCTAATCACAAGTCTGCTCTTGTATCTTTCAATAGTGCCTTCAGATCTGTGTTTTATCTTGTATACCCATTTAGAAGGAATGACTTTTTTGTGTGATGAAAGGGGAACAATGTCCTATGTATGGTTTGCCTCAAGAGCATGAAAGTCTTTTAGTATGGCCTTTTGCCAAGCAGGCTGAGATGTAGCCTGTTGAAAAAATTGAGGCTCATGTAGGTGCAGGTCAACAAAGGATAGTTTAGAAGTTTCAGAGATAAGAAGAGAAGAAGGATGAAAGATAGAAGTGCAAATGAAATCTGCAAGGTGCCCTGGACGATATGTTTGGGTATGGTACTCTATCTAGTAGGTAGAATAGGAGTAGGTGGATGGACTGTGAGTGGGTTAGAAGGAAGGGGGTTGGTGCAGAAGTGGATGAATCATTGGAAGAAGAAGAAGGTTGAACAGGAACTGAAATAGTGGGTTGGTTAACAGGAAGATCAGTAAAAATATGATCATTAGGAGGAAAAGGAAAAAGAGAAGTATTAGTGTATTAAGGAAATGTGTGCTCAAGGAACACAACATCCCTAGAGAATAATATGGCATGAGTAGAAAGATTGAGCAATTTATAACCCTTTTTACCACAAGAATAACCCAAAAAGACATATGTTCATCGCCCAATACCTACAAATATGCTGATCAACAACAGAAACTACAAGCTCAAAGTCAAAGACTTCATAGTAGGCAATTCATGGAACTTGCAGAAACTGTATAATATGATTCCAGCTCAAATTGCATTACATATCAGTACTATTCCTCTGGGGTTCAATGATGAGAAGGATTATGCTATATGGTTGAAGTCTGAAGATGGTCACTTCTCTAATAAAAGTGGTTGGCAAGTGGTTAGGGAGCAGAGAACTTTGATTACTGGTCTATCAAAGATCTGGCACAACTCTATTTCCTTTAAATTCTCATTCATATGCTGGTGGTTGTATTTTGGCAAACTTTCCTTCAAAGAAGCAATGTTTTGGCTTAGTAACAGAGAGGATATTAATTGCTTATGTTGTCCAACACCTCAACTGAAACCATAAAACATGTGTTTGTAGAAGGAGAAGTAGCAAAGAAAATATGGAACTTCATGGGAGCTCCTTTGGGAATGATCCACAACAATACCCATATTAGAACACTCTTTCAGCATTAGTGGAGTGTTAAACCAAAAAATAGAGTCCATAAACTACTTTTACAAGCTACTCCTGCAGTCATATATTGGGAAATATGGAAATCATGGACTGTTTGTAGTTATGGTGATAGAAGTAACTTTTCTCATTATCATATGGTTAAGCAGTGTGTTTGGAACATCAAAGCTATCATCAATAACACTTTTTCTACCATTGAGATGGATGGTTATTGGTCTAACACTTGTGATAACATTGAAAGATTGTGTCCTGTTCTTAAGTGTACCACAGTATATTGGAAATTACCAACTAAAGGAATGATCAAAATGAAACTTGATGGCGGTAGTTACGTGAGCAATACTGGCAATGCAGGAATATGAGGAATAGTGAGGAATGACAAAGGGGATTTTATCATGGGATTCTCTATTCCTATTAACTGTCCTAGTAACCATCATGCTGAGATGGAGGCTGCAAGCTTTGGAATCAATTGGTGCATTCAAAATGGTTTCTCTAACCTCCACATAGAAATGGACTCCTTATGGAGAACTGATATGCTAATCAAAAGGGACACCAACAATTTGAAGCTCAAACATTTGGTGAGAGCTACATCAAGCATTCTAAGAGGAGCTAATGTCATCATCACTCATTGTTATAGAGAAACAAATCAGATTGCAAATCTTTTGGCTAAGAAGGCCACTACAAGTGGTAACAGGACCTTATATCTTTCTTATTAGGATCTTCCTAGAGAAGTAAAGGGCATGCTGCAACTTGATAAGTGGCAACTTCTTACTTTCAGAAGGAGATTTGAAAAATGTATTTTTTATGTAAGCTAATTTGTACTCTTAGTTTCTGGAAGGAACATTGTATAGGCTAGTTCCTCTCAATGGATTGCATTGTCAATTCATCTTTTGTAGACTAGAGGCAAGGTTTTCCATGTCCTCCTCTAGTCATTGTAAGTTCTCTTACTAATATAACATGGTACGGGTCAAGCCAAACCCTCCACACCTTAAGCTCACAACCTAATGGTGATGGCTTATTGGGAAAAAAAAATACCTACAAATATTTACTTCTTAAGCTACTGCACAGAATTCGTATATCAAGATACGAGAACGATGTATGTCTTGAACCCTTCAAACCTAAACTAATATTCATATGCTTCAACAATTCTGTCCCAAAAAGAAAAAAAGGTACAAGTTGTCCTGTCAGGTAAATAGTAGAACGTGGTTTCTCAATAACAGGTCTAGTTTGGAGTCCGCGACTTTTATAGCACAAAAAAAAAAAAGTTGAACCAAACTAGCACAAAAAAAAAAACATTACTAGGTTTCACGCACTAATTTAGTGCGTGAAAGGACCAAACTGCAAAAATGCAACTTTGGCCTTTCACGCACGAAATTCGTGCGTGAAGGAGGCAACAAAAAGTCGCCCCCTCCTTCCCCAGCACAGACCCGACCTTTTCACTTCCCCACGACAGAACCCGCCATTAACGCCCGTTTTCAGTGGTCCCCAACCCACCCCAAAACGCTGTTTTCGTGTTGTTTTTCAATCTAAAACTCAATATTCTTGGTATATTGAAGTGTAGGAACAAGTTTCTAAGGTTAAATTTTGGAATAGAGCGGCGCGGAGCTCATTTCGAAAACTCAAAAACACCTTCATTCTAGGTATTTTACTATGAATTTTTTATTACATTGCTAAATATATTATTACCTTAGGTATGGTGGGAGGGATCTGTGGTGGATTGTGCATTTTATTTTGTGCGTTTTTGGGCAGTCCGCACCCACCACTGCGACTGCCCCCTTTAATTTTTTTTTAAATTAGTTAATTATTTATTGCTTGTTTATTTAGTATTTGTTAATTGTTCGATTAGCGACTTAAGTATTTATTAATTGTTAGACTAGCTATTTCAATTGTTAGACTAGCTAATTATTTATTTAGTTTTTGTTAAGCCAATTGTTTATTTGTTAATAATTTCTTAATTGTTTCATTAGTTAATTAATTGTTTATTTGTTAAATACACGATAATAATTTATTAATTTTTTGATTAGTTACTTAATTGTTTATTTATTAAATATATGATAATAACTTGTTAATTATTTGATTAGTTAGTTAATTGTTTATTTATTAACTATTTATACTAATTGTATGCTAACTAATTGTTAATTATTTGACTTATTAATTTTTAATTTTTATATTTTAGGATTGAAAACCCTTAGTTTAGGAAACCCTAGTTCATAACTCGTAGCTTAGGATTGAAAACCCTTAATATAATTTTCGATAAAAGATTACATAACTAATATTACTTGTTAATGATTTATTTAAAATACGTAAAACAGATGGGTCACCACAATCCTTAATAAAATTTTCGATAAAAGATTACATAACTAATATTACTTGTTAATGATTGATTTAAAATACGTAAAACAGATGGGTCACCACAATCCTTAATAAAATTTTCGATAAAAGATTACATAACTAATACTACTTGTTAATGATTGATTTAAAATGCGTAAAATAGATGGATCACCACCCTCTTGATCCGGGGCCCTTCAACCGAGAGTTACTGTATCTTCAGCCCGAGCATAGGTCGCAACATATATGGACATCCGACACAACGGCCGAGTCTCGGTCCGTACCCGGTTAGGGGACTCAGCATGGGAGATCTTAGCTGCTCGCCCCCCACATCCTCGTGTCCTGGATATACTACGTCGGGGCGATATCTACCGGTGCGTCGAAGTTGGTCGGGTACAACACGATAGGTCGCTAGTGACGGCATTGATTGAGAGGTGGCGACCGGAGACGCACACATTTCATCTCCGCATCGGTGAGGCTACCATTACCCTTCAGGATGTGGAGGTCATTTATGGGCTACAGGTTGATGGACGCCCATTGTATATTGAGGAGCCTCCTGTGCTGCCGCCTTACCGGGATGAGTTGACTAGGCTCACCGGTTTTGCGGCTCTGGATGGTCATATTTCCGGCCAGAGTCGGCTTTTGTTGTCGGCCCTTTACGCTCACTTGCGCCTCACAGACATGCAGCATCCGATTGGAGAGGACACGCCTCAGGCTGATGTTGACCGACGTGCGCGTCTATACCTACTCATCATATTCGGGGCCATCCTGTTCCCGAACACTTCGGGTTCGCATATGAGCTTGAGGTATCTTCGGTATATCGACGATCTCGCCGAGATAGGATGTTATAGTTGGGGCGCTGCTGTGCTGGGCTACATGTATCGAGGATTCTGCCGATGTTCTATGGGCACGAGGGTAGAGGTCCCTGCATTTTGCTCGCTCCTTCAGGTAATATATTTAAGTGTGTGTAATTAAACACAAAATATATTTTTTTAAAACGACGACTGATAAAATATTTTTTAAATGACTATATCAGATATGGGTGTGGACTAGGTTGAGACCTTTTCAGCCCATACTAGCTCACCCTCCCGCTGACTATCTTACTGTACCGATGCCATACGCGCGAAGATGGTCGCGAGGCGTACGCCGACGTGCGGAGACGCACCACAGCCTTCTCCCATTTAGGGATCAGCTAGACCGCATGACGGCGCAGACGGTATGTTCATATTTTGGATCCACACGCTAGAACACATAGCTACTATTTTAGTCTTTTATTGTTAACTAGTTCAATTCTTTTTACAGGCTTTTATATGAACGCTGTATGATCATATTTTGGATGAGCTGCCGATGTTTTGTAAGGCTGGTCAGCACATGTGGATGTCGCGGTGTCCATTGATACATATGGATATCGTTGAGTATCACGCGCCCGATCGCGTGTTACGGCAGTTTGGGTATGTACAGAATATACCCGCGGCTACGGATTGGGAGCATGACCACTATACGAGGGACGAGCGTGCGGGCGTCGATGATGCATGGCGACTCTATATGCAGCAGCAGGTCCAGAGTTGGGATGTGAGGATGACGAGCCTAGCGGTGGTCGGACATGACACTCCGATCCATGTGTACATGGAGTGGTACATGCGGATCACTCGCATCATTATTGGCAACCCCTCTAGGCGTCGTCCAGATGGCCTGGGATATGTAGCTCTCGCAGGAGCGTACGAGGCGCTGGTAAGTTTTATTAGTCTTAAACTTAAACCATCGTCTTATGTACTACTTTACAAATTTATTCAATTGTTAATATTTGCAAACATATGTAGGTACGGACCGTTCAGACGATGCGCTATGAGAGCACTGCCCGTACGGAGGCCCCCGAGACGGCGGAGTATGCAGCACGGATGATTGAGCTTGCCGAGACTAGTATGAGACAGGCACATGACTTTAAGCGTCTCCATGAGCGTGTTCCCGGCAGGTGGTCGTGGTCGCCGAGGAGCTGGTGGCCGTCGCAGAGGTGGTAGGGCTGGCAGAGGTGATGAGGCTCCGTCGACTTCAGAGATCCCGCCGAGTTCTTACCGGCCGGCGACTACAGATATCCCATCGACTTCTCATTCCCGGCCGTCGACTTCAACACCTTCTAATACGCCGGGGTTGTTTTTTTAGATTATGTGCCCGGCCTTCATTTCCACATCCACCGTAATCCACGGGGTGAGCGGCATGGTTCGTGATCTGCGCTGGTGGCCTACATCCGCACTTTTCATGTTCGAGGACTTCGTGTTTGATACGGCACCATCCGCATTCCCCCTCCGGGGCCGCTCAGAGCCCTCTCTCACCAGGCATCTCAGGAGGCCGTCGACACACAGGTTTGACTTTTACAATAAAGTAAAATAATTTATTAATTATTTGTTTATTTCAGGTTCATTTTAGAATAAATCTAATCTAAATTGTTTATATATTATTTCATGTTCATTCTTTTATGCCTGTGGACCCATCTCCTGCACCGGGGCCCACTCAAGAGACCCATCTCCCTCTCACCGCATCTCAGGAGGCCGTCGACACACAGGTTTGATTTTTACAATAAAATAAAAAAAATTATTAATTAGTTGTTTATTTCATGTTTAGTTTAGAATAAATCTAAATTAAATTGTTTATATATTATTTCAGGTTCATTCTTCTACGCCTGTGGACCCGTCTCCTGCACCGGGGCCTACTCAAGAGACCATTGAGGAGCCAGCTCAAGAACCCTCTCACCAGGCATCTCAGGAGGTCGTCGACACACAGGTTTGATTTTTACAATAAAATAAAAAAAATTATTAATTAGTTGTTTATTTCATGTTTAGTTTAGAATAAATCTAAATTAAATTGTTTATATGTTATTTCAGGTTCATTCCTCTGCGCCTGTGGACGGGTCTCCTGATGAGATTGACGAGGAGCCATGTTATGAACCGGCCCCACCGCCCACCGTCATTTCCCATAGAAAGCATGTTATGAACCGGGGTCCGGGTCGAAAGAAGGGAAGGAAGGGAAGCAAGGATGATCATGCCATAGAGCATGTACAAATTAAGAGGAGGAAGGGGGATGGAGATGATGGTGGTGGTGGTGGGGTTAGCCTTAGGCCTAGCCGAACTCTAAAGGCTCCCACTTGTGGGACCTGAGATTGTGAATGTTGTAAATAAAGTGTACATTTTATGTTATTATTTTCTTAATGATAATTAGTTATCTTAAAAATAACTCGTGCGACGTATGGAAAAAAACGTGATTTTAATAGGTTAAAAAAAATAAACCAATACTAATTACAAATGAAATAAAAGTGTAAGGGGGAAGGGGAGAATTAAACAAAAGTATATGCTCTTTCAAGCACAAAATCTGTGCGTGAAAGTGTAAAAACTTAACCTTTCACGCACAGTAGGCGTTTTTCTTCTTTCACGCACTAATTTCGTGCGTGAAAAGGTCTCCTTCACCTGTCACAATTTCAAGAATCTATGACACATAAAGACTTGATTTGACAATACATTACTGCATTATTTGACCGTTTTAATACGACTTGTATTTCACCATTTTAATGCGCACTGTAAGTATTGATTTGACAACACACCACGCATGACAATTTCAGGAATTTATGACACATAAAGGCTTGATTTGACAATACATTGCTGCATTATTTGACATTTTTTAATACGACTTGTATTGTGCACCATTTTAATGCGCACTGTAAGTATTGATTTGACAACACACCACGCATGATAATTTCAGGAATCTATGACACATAAAGGCTTGATTTGACAATACATTGCTGCATTATTTGACCGTTTTAATACGACTTGTATTGCGCACCATTTTAATGCGCACTGTAAGTGATTTGACAACACACCACGCATGACAATTTCAGGAATCTATGACACATAAAGGCTTGATTTGACAATACATTGCTGCATTATTTGACCATTTTAATACGACTTGTATTGCGCACCATTTTAATGCGCACTGTAAGTATTGATTTGACAACACACCACGCATGACAATTTAAGGAATCTATGACACATAAAGGCTTGATTTGACAATACATTGCTGCATTATTTGACCATTTTAATACGACTTATATTGCGTATCATTTTAATGCGCACTGTAAGTCTTGATTTGACAACACACCACGCATGACAATTTCAGGAATATATGACACATAAAGGCTTGATTTGACAATACATTGCTGCATTATTTGACCGTTTTAATACGACTTGTATTGCGCACCATTTTAATGCGCAATGTAAGTGTTGATTTGACAACACACCACGGACAATTTCAGGAATCTATTTAACTTGAAGGCTTGACGAGTGAAAAACTCATCAATTTCATAAGTCTAAGTCTTACAAGTCATTCAAAAAAAAAATCAAACTTCATAGAAAAAATGTCTCAAAATGCTTCAACTGTTAAGGTTTCACTATTTTGGGATGGAGATATCGTCGAGGATAATTACTCCGTTCGTTATAGTATCAAACCAAAAGCCTATGTTAAATTTCCAACAACTTTAAATTATGAAACACTAGTCAGTTACATGCATAAAAGAATGAAAACTACACCCACTGAGTTTGGAATCTCACTAACTGGCAGATATCCACAAACAATATCAAACGGTGTAGTGCGTTATGGCATGCACAATATCAACGATGATGAATCTTTGAGTGATTATTTGGGATCGCCGGAAGAATATCGTGATTTAGTATTCATTAATGTTCTTGAGATGTATGTTGAAAAGATACCTCGAGAAGAAGTCCCTCAAGTCCAGCCTATTCATGGTAACACTTATGGGGACTTTAGTTCTTATGGAGACATTTTGAGTGGTCAAGTGCCGTTGAAAAATCTAAGCCAGCAATTTAATCAAGCTTACAATGAAAATTGGTAAATATGGATTTTTCATATTATTATTATGTGTAGTAGCACGTGTTTGTTGTATGAATTGGTAAATAACTAGTTTTCAAATCTTTATAGGAACTATTCTCAAAACTCGCCAGTGGTACCAAATATGGATGTTGGTCAATCCTCTCAGTTCGGTGGAGTTGATCATTCTCCACACCATGACAATGCTTATGAACAACAATAAGTTCATCACCTTGATATTAAATATATATATATATATATATATATATATATATATATATATATATATATATATATATATATATATATATATTGTGTGTGTGTGTACTTGATAATATATTTTCCTATATTATGAGTCATCATCAAGTGATGACGATGAAATAGCTAATAATGCGAGAGGTAATGAAGATGATGATGATGTTCAAGTTGGTATGACCAACAATATTCCTCAAAGCCAAAACCAACAAGAACCAATGCACCATCACGTACTACCACCGATGGCTGAAAACCCAACTTCTGAAAGCCCAATTCAGTGGCATTCTAACAATATCCCTTATCTTGACAGACTTTGTGGTCGTGATGATGCATTTGTCTTCACAAGAGAAGATGATGATAGTCGACTAAAAACCTGGATTGAACCAAAGGATCTCGACAAAGATCGATGCTACCTTGCAAAAGGAATGTTGTTCGCATCCAAAAGGCGTTGCACTGGCCGTCAAAATTTATTGTTTTAAGGACATGAGGGAGTTTAAGGTTGATCGGTCAAACACAAAGATATGGAGGCTAGTTTGTAGACGACGGTATCAAGGCCGTGAGTGGTTGCCTCGGGAATTGTTAGGCCGATGGTATGTGGGCTATCACAAAATTCATGAAAGACACACTTGTGATATGGAAGAAAATCGAGCAAGATCATTATAATTTAGATACAAACATGATTGCTCAAGTGTTACTTAAAGACATTGCCGAAACGCCAAGGTAACTTATCCTACCTAGTACATTATATGTCTTATATCAATTGAAAGATCATTACTAAATGTTGTTTGTTTAAACTTGTGCGGTGTTCCCCATCAAAGATTGTATTCGAAACGTTCAAACCGTATATAGTAAAACTATAAGCAACGGAAAGGATTTCTCGGCGTAGACGCGCTTTTGAGATGGTCTTTGGAAATTGGCATACCTCTTTTCAATCGGCCGCCAAGGTATATGGCGGCTCTACAACATTTTAATCATGTAGATACTTTGTAGAGTGGCGGCTTATAGAGGGTAAAATCTTCAACTTCGTATTTTGGACATTCAAACCATGCATTGATGGTTTTGCTCACTGCCGACTAGTGATATCCATAGATGGTACGCGTATATGGTGCCTACGACATCAAGCTCCTAATTGCAATAGGAATGGATGCCAATGGGTCAATATTTCCTCTTGCTTTCGCAATTGCCGCTAACGAGAGCAACGACACATGGGGGATCTTTTTGACCCATTTGAAAACTCATGTTATTAAGGATCGTACCGGCATATGCGTGTTGTCTGATCGTCATAAAGGCATATTGCACAATATGGATAATTTACCGAGGTGGCAGCCTCCATTTGTTTACCATCGCTATTGTTTAAGGCACTTGAAGGCAAATTTGCAATCAAAGTTTCACAATGGCACTCTAAACAAATTGATGTGGGGGGCTACGATGGAGCATCAACAACGAAAATGGGCTGCAAAAATGGATCTGATCAGGGCAGTGAGTGAACCCGCATACGTTTGGTTGATGAAGCTCGAAGTTGAAAAATGGACGCTTCATGCTGATGGAGGCAAAAGATGGGGCATGCTCACAACAAACAGCTCAGAGTCTTTCAATGGCTTGCTGAAATCTGCTCGAGGACTACCTGTCACCGCAATGGTGAAATGACTTTCAAGCGGGTTGTGGAGCGATTTGTGGTTAGGACAAGGCGGACCGAGCGATATATTAGCCGACGCCGGGACATGGATGCCAAAGCCCTTCAAAAATATGGAGCATTATAGAAAAAAATGTGAGCGTCACCAAATGATCGAGTATGACCCAATTCAACATGTGTATGAAGTTAGGACGGGTTATTACAACGGTAAGGTGGAAACGTGCATACCGTTTATGAGGCAACAAGAACATGCACTTGTGGTAAGTGGCAAACGTACCACATGCCGTGTTCTCATCTTTGTCAAATTGCTTCGAGAGAATGAGAAAAACGGTAACAAGTTATGTGGCGGGGGAATACAAGGTCCACGGTTACCTTAGAGCATATTCCGTCCAATTCCACCCACAGTAATGAAGCTTATTGACGAAATAGATTTTCGATGGTTGCTAACAAGGATTACATCGGGAAATTGGGCATTAACTCACGGAGTCGTAGACCCAATCAAATGGATGTTAGTGAAAGAACTTACTCTCGCAAGTGCTCTACATGTAAGCAATATGGCCATGACAAGGGTTCGTGTGGGCAACAAGGCCGTGGTGGTACAAGCACGTCTCGAAATAATAGAGCCTCTGGAACTTGAAGATTGTATTGTTATTGTAATTTATTATTGTATTGCTTTGAATTAGTATTGTAATTAAATGGAATGAATTATTTTTTAATTAGTATAAACCTCTCGTATTGGATGAATTATTATTAAATCAAATATTTATATTTGTACATTCAAATATAATAAAACACTTAAATCAAAACCCTATAAATATGACAAGTTTCAAAACTTACTTCGGGGCACTTTAGAACCCCAAAACGACGATCAAATGTTTAGGTGGAGTTGATGTAATGGCTAAGCGCATTATTGTAAGCGAAAAAGATATTAAGTTCTATATAAAATATTGATATTTTAGGAGTTTGAAACATGACTAATCTTTGCCCAAAGTATGGAAAAAAAAAACGTGATTTTGATAGGTTAAAACAAAAAAAAAAAAAAAAAAAAAAAAAGCCCTCCTTCACGCACGAATTTCGTGCGTGAAAGGTAAGACTTTATTTTTGCGGTTTGGTCATTTCAGCCTAAGTAGTGCGTGAAACCTTAGTAATTTTTTTTTTTTTTGTTTTAGTTGTTTTTTTTTTTTTTTTTTTTGTCTTCCTGAAAGTCGAGCGGACACAAATCCCGGATTTGGGGGAAAAAAATGGTCCAACACTGTAGTAGACTAGTGATAAAATTGAGCTGCAATGATATAATTAGAGCTTTTTCCAGTGTCTCTTGCCAAATTAAGTTTTCCATTGAAAAGGACATTTAAAGAAGTAAGTAAGAGAAAAAATCTTTATAATGATATTATGATTTTAATAAAAATAATAATTCAAGAGTATTATTAGTACTCGTCTGGACTACTTTTTAGTTTTTGAAGTTCAGTTGTAATAGTTCTATATCACGAGTTTTGGTATAGTGATTAAGACGATTATACTCCAGAGGATACTAAATCAAAGCATTATAACATTTGCATTTTTTCTTTTAATAACTGAAGCTTTAATAGAATTTCAAAACGTACTAGATATTGAGGTTAACTACTGGTTTAGGCTCAGATCAAGCACTTAACCAGTTGTCTAAGACGACATGCAAATTGTATTTTTTTTTTATGACATGGGAACCCATTTTCTACTTTGGTCTGCATGTGAAATAACGAAATCTGTCTGATATTTCATAACCGCCGACCACACGAATAGGATAACAAGCGTCAAACCCCGATGCGGCAATTTCCTTCCGAAAACCAAATCCTTCTTTGTGTAAGCGAGGGGGACAACACAACCTCCAGGTATATAAGCTACATCTTTCAATAAATTGGCAGTAGCTATAGTCGATTGTATTCTTATTATTTATATTTTTAAATTCTCTTTATATTTATATTTAGTGTAAAAATCGACCATTGCTAGACGTAAGGTGCCTTCGGCCCTAATTTTCCTTATCCCATCGTTTGTTTGCTATCAATCGATCTAAGGATATATATCTTTTCTTTGAGATAATAAAAGAAATCATAATTTGGAGTATCAAAGTAAAAAAAATTGATGAATCACGATTAAAAGGTCGGTGTGAGAGACTTAAAATCAGTAATGACTGAAATTATGATAAGAAGATCTCAATCCACATGTCGATTCACATCAGTAAGCAGCTATCATCCATAATCCATCACAAAGTAAACCTCTAACTTTTGGACAGGCGTTGAGCCATTAACCACATCCTTATGCTAATAAATTGGTTTCAAACTTATCAGAACTATATCAATATCACACATTTTTCTATCAAAAATAGTACTTTATTGAAGCATTTGAAGGGTAGCAAAATTCAACTTAATCAATATTGCTAACTTCAAGCATATGTCCAGCTGGCCATATTAGTACCACATTTCATTCTTGAAACTTTGTTATTCCTCAATTTGAAGACGTGGCCGGATTTGGTTCACTATTTCGAGCATTATATAATTACACACAATTTACGTTTAATGGGATCGGAGTAGCATTCCTCATTAATTAGTTACTTGTTTCCTTTTTGTTTTCGGCAGTAAAATTAAGTTAAATTCCCTCTTGAAAGGTTTTTTT
>NC_081346.1:146594-161091 GCF_029784015.1 Lycium ferocissimum
GCTTCCATTTCATCCATCCCGCCTTCAATACGTGTGACATCGTCGTCAATCTCGCCGTCCTTGACGATCGACCCTTGGTACTTGAAACTTTCTTTCTTCGGGATGACCCGAGTATCCAAAGAAGACGTCCTCGTCCTCTACTTGACTCCCATCATCGAACTTGCACTCTAAGTACTCGTCTTAGTCCTCGCTCAACTTGAAACCCTTCGACCTGCAGTCCGTCGCCACACCTCCAGTCTCGCGTTAACACCGCTCCGCGACTTGTCAATAAGCACAATGTCATTTGCAAACAACATGCAGAACGGTACCTCTCCTTAAATGTGGCTTGTCAGAGCGTCCATTGCCACAACAAATAGAAACGGGCTAAGCGCGGACCCCTGGTGCAGGCCCATCGTGACTAGAAAATGCTCCGAGTCACCTCCAACCGTCCTCACCCGGGTCTTAGCTCCATCATACATGTCCTTAATCGCTCTAATGTATGCTACCGGAACACCTCTAGCTTCCAGATATCTCTACAGCACCTCTCTTGGGACTTTGTCCTAAGCCTTCTCAAGGTCGACAAACACCATGTGCAAGTCAATCTTCTTATCCCTATACTGCTCCACCAACCTCCTCACAAGGTGAATGGCTTCTGTAGTCAAACGCCCCGGCATGAATCCGAACTGGTTCTCCGAAATAGAAACTAACTTCCTCATCCTCGCTTCCACCACTCTCTCCCAAACTTTCATCGTATGGCTCAACAAATTTCGATACCCCTATAGTTTATTGCAGTTCTGAATATCCCCCTAGTTTTTATACAACGGGATCATGGTGCTCCATCTCCACTCTTCAGGCATCTCTGCCGTCCTAAAAATGACATTCAACAACCGCGTAAGCCACTCCAAGCCTCTCCTACCCGCATTCTTCTAAACTTCTACCGGTATTTCATCTGGCCCGGTCGCTCTCCCTCTGCCGATCTTCTGCATAACCCCCTCAACCTATTCAACTTTGACCTGCCTGCAGTATCCAAAATCGCGACGGCTCTCAGAAAGCTCCAATTCGCCTAAAACGATGTTCCGGTCCCCCTCTTCGTTCAGGAGTTTATGAAAGTAGGACTGCAATCTTTGTCTAATAAGGACATCCTCCACCAAAACTTCCCCTCCCTCGGTTTTGATACACTTCACTTGATCCAAGTCCCGAGCCTTCCTTTCCCTCACTCTGGCTAGCCTGTACAACTTCTTGTCCCCACCCTTTTCCCCCAAATCTTCATACAAGCATCCAAAAGCAGCCGCCTTAGCCGCTGTAACCGCAAACTTCGCCTCCTTCCTCTCCTTCGTATACAGCTCCCTGTTAGTCATCTTCTCTTCCTCGTCTGTGCTCTCTGCTAGCTTTAGATACGCTGCTTTCTTAGCTTTCACTTTACCTTGTACCTTTTCGTTCCACCACCAGTCCCCTTTGTGTCTGCTAGAGTAACCCTTTGAGACCCCTAGCACCTCTCTTGCCGCTTCCCTGATGTTAGCAGCCGTCGGAGTCCATATACTACTTGCATCCCCGTTACTCCTCCAGGCTCCCAACGCCCTCAACCGCTCCCCCAGCTCTTGGGCATTGTCCTTGTTCAAAGCGTCCCATCTAATCTTCGGCTGACCCGATACAACCCTCTTTCTCCTCTTCCTTTTTATCTCTAGGTCCATAACCAAGAGCCTATGTTGGGTCGTGAGGTTCTTGCTCGGGATAACCTTGCAGTCCGTGCATAAACGTCTATCGCACTTTCCGGAGAGTAGGTAATCAATTTGTGTCTTGGCCCTCGTACTCCGAAAGGTGACCAAGTGCTCTTCCCTCTTCTAAAAACTAGAGTTCGCTATCACCAAATTGAAAGCTCTCGTGAAATCCAATAGCGCCGTACCTCCCTCATCCTATCCCCAAACCCGAAGCCTCCATGCACATCATCGTATCCCCTAGCCGATGTCCCGATGTGGCCATTGAAATCGCTACTAAGACAAAGCTTCTCTGAGTGCGGAAAACCCTGCACAACCTCATCCAAATCCTCCTAGAATCGCCTTTTGATCTCCTCATCCTGGCCCTCCTGCGGAGTGTAAGCACTAACCACGTTTAAAGTATGCCCTCCAACTACTATCTTAATAGTCATCAGCCTATCACTCACCCTCTTCACCCCTACCACCAGATCACGGAGCTCTCTGTCAACCAGAATGCCAACTTCGTTCTTACCCTTCGGGCCTCCTGAGAATCACAATTTAAACCCATCTACATCCTGAGCCCTATCTCCCACCCATCTAGACTCCTGAACACATGTTATGTTGATTTTCCTCTTCTCAAGAATCTTCGCTAACTCTATAGACTTCCCGTCAGGGTGCCAATGTTGCAGGACCCAATTCTCAGCCTAGCTGCTCTCTTTCCGCCCTTAACCCTCTTCCTACCTCCCACCCCTCCTCCCATCTGAGGACATGACCTTACTCTACCATCATCCACCGCAGCCACTGTAATAAGGTCGATCTAAGATGGCACCAACACTATACAAGCATAAAATAGAACTACAGGGTCAGGGAGTAGAAGTACAGGAATAACTTCGTTAAAACGACAAAACACCGAAAAAATTAACTAACTATAGCCGGAGGTACTAACTCCAGGCTGGACAGAACCTGAAATATTTGCTAAGTAGTGCTTTCGCTGCCGAGACACTGTCACTGGTCGCCCGTGCCGGAGTTACTGTTCACCTAAAAGTACTGTTCATCGGCGACTATCTGCCGCTCAGTTTCTACCTGTAATGCGGGACCACAAGAAAACCAAAAAAAAGGGAAAACAAAAGAGAAGGCTTGAGGGAAGAAAGATACCACACAAACCCTACAGTGGTGGTACGGGTGTGCGGTGGTTGAGGAATGCAGTAGAAGGAGGAGAGGAGAGGAAGAGAGAAAGAAGAGAGAGGGAAACTGAGCCGTGGGAGAAAAGGAGAGGGAGAAAAGGAGAGACAGATAGATAGAGAGAGAGAGAGAGAGAGGTGCTGCCAAACTTACCTGGTGCGACCTCCGGTGGTCGCTGGCCGGAAAAATCACAGGTCAGGTCAGATGTTAGATGTTACCGTTGTGGGAAGAGAGAGGAGAGAGAAGAGAGAGTAAGAGAGTAATCCTGCAAAGCCTTTCAAATACGCTACTAGAAAGCCTTTCTAAAAAATACAACATCAATTGATCAAACTTTAGTTCAATAAAAATGAAAATTTAACATGAATAGTAATGTAACTACTCTTTAATATAATCCTCCCACATGGTACGAACAATCTCTTCGCGTTGAGCATGCATATTTAAATAATTGTTAAAATATTTACCAACTTATGGGTCTTTTTTTACAAAATATAAACTTACGGGTCAAGTTTTATATTTAAATTTTTTGAAACCATGATTTGAAATCATGAGATGAAATGCATGTCCAAACGCTGGTTTCATCTTATGATTTCAAACCGCATGTCCAAACGCCTACTACGTTTTTCTTCTTTTTCACTTGTAGACTTGCATGTGTACACACAACAATACCTCTTGTGCATAGTATCATTAGTAATAGCAGGCATTCAATCAGAAATTTCTTTTTAATAAAATGAGGGGGAAATGACTTCTATCAGTTGTGTGCTTCCTCTAGTTTACTTGCTTTTAATAATGGTTGCTCGGATACTGCGATATCTGGAGCAATCCCTCCGGTATGACGTTGTAACTTAGTTTATTTTAATCTACTGCATCGTTTAAGCGGGAAAAAAAAAAAGTGTACGTAGATAATTTTATTTAGTAATTCTGACTTTATATCACCTGTCTCGATTAATACTCATAAAATATAGTTAAATTCTACCTATAACTCTAGCACGAAAGCACAATCTTCATATCATATCATTTTACATATCTTACCAAATGCCATATTTTTATATCCAATCAAAAGCTGGAAATATTGCCTTTAATTTCCCATTGGTGCTATTGCTTTTATTTCCCAAGATTCAGCATCAATCCAAATAACTCCTACTGTCCCATCACTGATTCTATATTAACAAATAGTGTGCCAGGGAAATAGTATATTAAAAAAAGGTGTCCAAATGTCTCTTTGTATTATGTTAGCATACTAATTTTATTTTTTTATTTTTTTAACTTTATGAAAGTAAATACCTTGATTTTTAAGGATTGACATTTAAATTTGAAAATGATTGGCTGTGAAGATACTTCCTAGAGCCCGTTTGGATTGGCTTATAAGCTGTTTTCAATTTTTTTGAGTGTTTGACGGGTCAGTTTAAAGCCATTTTGTGCTTAAAATAAGCCCAAAAAATTAATTGGGCCCGTTTGGATTAGCTTATCTAAAGCAGCTTGCTTATAAGCTGGATACAACTTATAAGCCCAAAAAAAATAAGTTAGTTTTTTTGGGCTTATAAGCTGCTTTTTTTAAGCCCATCCAAACAGGCTCCTAGTTCCCAATAATTAACTACATGAATCGTCGTTTGGACGATATAAACTAAATTAATTTTATCTTACTAGTTAGTAGTTACCTTTGGGCAATTTGCACAATTGCCCTTCGTTGGGGGTGGTCTTTAATTTTTGCCCCTCAAAATGTTGGTCTTTAATTTTTGTCCTTTGCCTAAAATATCCCGAGGTTCTGGATTCGAACTCCGGCTTAGTCATAAAATTAAAAATAAAAAATCGCAAGGCAAGGCTTTGCAAAAAGTCTGCCTTATGCGGTAGACTTTGCCTTAAGGCATAACTAAAAGTTTGCCGGAGACAGCAGACTTTGCCTTATAAGGCAAACTTTTAGTTATGTCTTGAGGAAAAGTTTGTCGCAAAGACTTTTAGTTATGCCTTAAGACAAACTTTTTGCAAAGCCTTACTTTGCAATTTTTTATTTTTTTCTTACTGAGTGGTGGTTCGAATCCAGAACCTCAGAGTATTTTCGACTATCTTTTTAAGCGAAGGCAAAAAATTAAAGACCAGCAATTTGAGGGACAAAAATTAAAAACCACCCCAAAAGAAGGGCAATCCGCGTAAAAAAAGTGGTTACTGTTATAAATATTATTATAATATTGTGATGTCTATGTTTAGGAGGAATTTTAGGGTTTGTTAGGGTTTGTAACTTTGGCACCAGGTCAATTCTCTCCTATAAATAGAGAGGTTCTCTTCATTGTATTTCATCCCTCATAAGAAATAAGAACTCTCTTCTCTCTTGTTCTACATAGATTCTTGCTTTAGTTTATTGTTTCAAAACACATTATCAGCACGAGACTTTACCGTCTCAAGAAATTTTTGAAGGCTAAGATATGGATAATTCTCAAAGCAAGTTTGGATTAAAATCCAATTATGAAGACATTTGTTTGATCGATTCTGCTACTACACACACGATATTCAAAGACAAGAAATACTTTTCTCATTTACTTATGGGTAAGGCAAATGTTAATACCATCTCAGGTAGTACTAGTTTGATCAAGGTCTTAAGAGCCACTATAATTTTGCCTAAGGGAACAAAACTCATTATAAGCGATGCCATGTTCTCTCCTAAGTCCCGAAGGAATTTATTAAGTTTTAAAGATATCCGTCAAAATGGATACCATATTAAAACAATGGATGAGATAAAACTTGAATATATTGGTATCACCAAGGATATCTCTGGCCAGAAAGTTGTTATAGAAAAGTTTCGCCTTGTCTTCCGGCTTATATTGGACAAAAATTGGTGTAACCGAGGCACATTCGTCGTAAACCGAAGTTTACGGACTCCAATACGTTTGTACTTTGGCATGATCGATTGGGACACCCTGGATCTATAATGATGAGATGAATTATAGAAAATTCAAATGGGCATCCATTAAAGAACCTGAACATTCTTTTAAACAATGAATTTTCTTGCCCTTCTTGTTATCAAGGCAAGTTAATTATTAGGCCATCACCCACAAAGGTTGAGTTTGAATCCCCTTAATTTTTGGAACGTATACATGGGGATATTTGTGGACCAATTCACCCCCCTAGTGGGTCGTTTAGATATTTTATTGTCCTAATAGATGCTTCTTCTAGATGGTCTCATGTGTGTTTACTGTCATCTCGCAACCTGGCGTTTGCGAAATTATTGGCACAAATAATTCGATTACGGGCACAATTTCCTGATAATTCGATAAAGTCTATTCGCCTTGATAATGCTGCAGAGTTTTCATCCCAAACATTTAATGACTATTGTTAATCAATCGGGATAAGAGTTGAACATCCTGTAGCTCATGTTCACACTCAAAATGGCCTTGCAGAGTCATTAATTAAACATCTGTAGTTGATTGCAAGACCATTACTCATGAAAACGAGGTTACCCACGACTGTTTGGGGTCACGCTATTTTGCATGTAAAGAACACTTGTTCGTCTCGCATGCACAAACTATCATAAATTTTCTCCGTTGCAATTGGTTTGGGTCAAGAACCTAATATATCCCATCTAAGAATTTTTGGACGTGCCGTATACGTGCCCGTAGCACCACCACATCGCACCAAGATGGGTCCCCAAAGAAGATTAGGAATATATGTTGGGTTTGAATCGCCCTCCATTATTCGCTACCTTGAACCATTAACTGGAGATTTGTTTACTGCTCGATTTGCAGATTGTCAATTTGATGAGACAATTTTCCCAAAATTAGGGGGAGAGAATAATGAAATAAAAAGGGAAATTTGTGGAATAATTCATCATTGTCTCATCTTGATCCACGTGCTTCTATTTGTGAGCAAGAGGTTCAAAAGATTATTCACTTGCAGAAAATAGCAAATCAAATGCCAGACGCATTTACAGATTTGAAAAGGATTACCAAATCACATATTCCCTGCAGAGAATGTCCCAATTCGGATTGATGTCCCCGTAGGACCATCTACTAGTGTCATAGCAAATGAGTCCAAGGCACGCCAGAAGCGTGGTAGACCATTGGGTTCTAAGGATCGAAATCCTAGAAAAAGAAAAATAAATGGTCAAGATGACACTACAAAAGAACCTCATAGAAAAATTCAAGATTTGAACAATACTGATATTCTTGAAGAAATCAATGAGCCTGAGACTCAAGAAAATGAGGAAATATCAATTAATCCAATTAATGTTGGGACTGATTTGAATCGATTGGAAATAAATGTGGATTATGTCTTTGCCTATAATGTTGCAACAAGAATTATGCAAGATAGTGAGGATCTTGAACTCCAATCTGTTAAAGAATGCCAAGAAAGATGTGATTGGCCAAAGTGGCAAGAGGCAATTCAATCAAAGTTAAACTCGCTTACCAAACGGGAAGTTTTTCGACCTGTAGTCCAAACACCTAATGGCATTAAACTTGTTGGTTATAAATGGGTTTTTGTGCGAAAAAAAATAAGAAAAATGAGATACAAAGATATAAGGCACGCCTTGTTGCACAAGGATTTTCACAAAGGCCTGGTGTTGATTATGAAGAGACATACTCCCCTGTTATGGATGCAATAACGTTACGTTATCTCATTAGTTTCGCTGTCCATGAGAGACTTGAGATGCATTTGATGGATGGTTACAACCTATCTATATGGATCACTTGAAAATGAAATATACATGAAAATCCCTCGAAGGATTTAAGATGCGAAGCATGTAGTTCAAAGTCTCGGGAAATGTATTCAATCGCATTACAAAGATCATTGTATGGTTTGAAGCAATCCGGCGCATGTGGTATAACCGCCTTAGTGAATATTTGTTGAAGGAAGGCTATACAAATGATGCAATTTGCCCATGTGTTTTTATAAAGAAAGTAATATCGGAGTTTGTTGTACTTGCTGTATATGTTGACGACATAAACCTTATTGGAACTCCTGCAAAGCTCAAAAAGGCAATTGATTATTTAAAGAAGGAATTTGAGATGAAAGATCTTGGAAAGACGAAATTATGCCTTGGTTTGCAAATTGAACATTTGACAAATAGCATTTTTATCCATCAATCTGCCTATACAGAGAAAGTGTTGAAACGGTTTTCTATGGATGAAGCGCATCCATTAAGTACTCCGATGGTTGTTCGATCACTTGATGCGAATAAAGATCCGTTCCGACCTCAAGAAAAGAATGAGGAAATTCTTGGTCCTGAAGTACCATATCTTAGTGCAATTGGTGCACTAATGTATCTTGCCAATACCACAAGGCCTGACATAGCATTTTCAAGCTAATGTGTTAGCAAGATATAGTTGCGCTCCTACAAGGAGACACCGGGAACGTAATTAAACACATATCGAGGTATCTAAAGAGGACTATCGATTTGGGCTTATTTTATTCTAAAGCAATTTAGTCCCGATCTTGTTGGTTATGCCGACGCAGTGGTATTTATCCGACCCACACAAAGCTAGATCTCAAAAGCTATGTATTTATTTGTGGGGGTGCCGCCATATTCGCGATCTACAAAGCAAGCCTATCGTGGCTACCTCATCAAATCATGCCGAGATAATAGCTATTCGTTAAGCAAGCCGTGAAGTTGTGTGGCCGAGGTCAATGATGCATCTCATTCGAGAAAAGTGTGGTTTGAAATGTGATAAAATACCCACAATCTTATATGAAGATGATGCAAGCACGCATTGCCCAATCAAGGAGGATTCATAAAAGGAGATAGACAAAGCACATTTCACCAAAGTTGTTCTTCAAACACGAGCTCCAAAAGAACGGTGATATCAACGTGCAACGATTCGTTCAAGTGATAATATGGCTGATTTGTTCACCAAGTCTCTACCAACCGCAACTTTCGAGAAGATGGTGCACAAGATTGGAATGCGAAGACTCAAATATTTGACCGAAGTTCTCATCGTGGGAGTTAATACATGTTGTACTCTTTTTTCCATACAAGGTTTTGTCCCCCTGGTTTTTCTTGTAAGGTTTTTAATGAGGCAACCAAAATGTATATTATTAGAAATATGTACTCTTTTTCCTTCACTAGAATTTTTCCCACTGGGTTTTTTCTAGTAAGGTTTTAATGAGGCATATTATCTATCGAAATAGACATCAAGGGGGAGTGTTATAAATATTATTATAATATTGTGATGTCTATCTTTAGGAGAAATTTTAGGGTTTGTTAGGGTTTGTGACTTTGGCACCAAGTCAATTCTCTCCTATAAATAGAGCGGTTCTCTTCATTGTATTTCATCCCTCATAAGAAATAAGAACTCTCTTCTCTCTTGTTCTACATATATTCTTGCTTTAGTTTATTGTTTCATAACAGTTACCTTTTACTTAATGAATCAGACAATTCATTCATTTTATCTTACATCTTAATAATTTTGTAGAAGTTGGGACTTGGGACAAAAAAGATATATGTATATCTTTCTATATTTTTATTTGCTCTTGAGTTGGGCCTTTTAGTACACGGAGGCCCTGTACCGACCAGTAGAATGGCCCATATCTTTGGGAATTAAGTGTCCAGTTAACCAGGAAAGAATTGGCAAATAGTCATTTTCGGACCGTTAATTAAGTGGTAGGCAATATTTCAATATTATTCAATTTAACTGCTTTTTAATGCGAAAACAAAATTTTGATAAAAATACCCTTAGTTAAAACATTGAAAAGCTCTAGAAAACTCTTACTCGAGTTTGAACATTTATCAATTTGATTCATGGAATATGAACTGATTAATGTTTAAACTCTATGAATCGTTCATGAAGTTTGAACACCAACAATTTTTTACGCTTAGACTGCAAAATTTAAAACTTCATTTTCTACTTGTCAATGCTTCAAACTCTAGTTTGTGTGCGAGCTTTATTCCGTGTTTTAATTAGGGTATCTTTGTTCATATATAATTTTAATCTTAAAAAAATAGATGTTTCTCAGTTCATTTCAAACAACGGTTAACTATTAGTAGTCGGTTCGAAAATTAGCGATCTGAGCTAATTTTACGTTCATTTGCCCTATTGTATAGATCAGTAAAACGACCCATTCACTAGATTGTACCTATTTCATTTTAAATAATGTGTAACAGGATTGTGAAAGATGAAATGCCTTTATTATCAAATTTTATTGGGAAAGTTTCAGAAATATTTAATAATTAGAAAATGTCTACAAGCGATTAGCCTAATAATTCTATTTACGAGAGACTGGACTAACAATCTCGTTTAGTAATTGGAATTCATTGTAAATACATGGAATTTGAGAAAGAGTGGCAGTGATTTGGATTAATTTGTAGTTAAAATTCATATGTGAAATCAACATATGAAACATCACTGCGAAAAAGAATATTACATATGCATTTCATGTATTTCAAATACATCTCACAAGTCACAAACAGTGTCTCATGGATAACACGTGTGTGTTTATATATACAAGCTGGATATACATTACGCTTTAGCTCGTCCTCTTCGATTTCACCAATTCAAAAAAATTCATAACTACCCCAGTTGAGCTTAAATTTTAGTGTAGGCTTCATATAAGTGTTAATATAACGTGGTAGTACTATGACGTGGTATAGAGGAGTGACAAGGAATAATGTGATTTTTTTTTGCACATGACTACTGCGTAAAGAAAAGGATTATGGCTAAGCGCAGTAAATAGTAGGTGATTTGGGTTGACACAGGGTGCTTTTTTCAATTTTATTCGGGGGAAAAACGTCGTTGTCCCCTGAAAACAAAATAATTACCCGCTCATATCCCTCTTACTTTCATGCCCCTAAAACTATTTATCTGAAATGTCCCCAAAATTATGATACTAATGTGGTATATAAATATACTGAGATGGTATCGTGTTCATTTATTCAAGGGAATAGCCTTCTAGGACTATTTAGGAAAAAGAATTATCCGAAATGGCCCAATTTATACCCTTACTTCAAAAGCCTGTTGTATATTTGTACCCTCACTACAACTGAAAAAATGTTGTATATTGTTGTATACAATAGAATTTTCTTGGATATAAACACTTCTTATACATTATTATACACTCTATACATTATTATACACTTTTATACAAGGTTGATATATTGTCTACTCCGGATGTATAGAGTTGTATATTGTGAAAAAAGTGGCTATGCGGGGAAAAATATGGCCACGCAAATGTAATTTTGTTTGCTAGATTGTATATTATCGAAATATCCCCTTTATTCAAAAGACACACCTTTTTCAGAAAAAACTCTATGATATCATCATCTTATATACATGAACTGTGATGGTGTCGTAGAGGATTGCTTCAGTCCTTCTCTTAGTCCTTTATGATACCATCATGATGTAGAAATATACAGTGATGGTATCATGGAAGAAGGGTTTTGGGCGAGTGGTACTGGGGTAAATATTTTCGGCCGATTGGGTTAGAAGCGAAATTAATTTAGAAAAGGGCATGATTTGGTAAATATTTACATTTTTGGGGTATTTTGTGTTATTTCCCATTTTATTTTGCTGTGTCTATTAGATATCGTTTTTGTTATGCGATAAAAAAGTACCATCATCGTTTCAAAGTTAAATCTTTTGCTCAGAGTTTGTCATATATTGTAATATCTCACTAGGAAATATAAATCAGGGAGCAAAAAGAAGAAGAAAATGCCGAGGCGAATCGGAATTAATGATTTAATAATATGCTTATAACAAGAAATTAATAATTCAACAATATGCATGCATTATAATGTATTAGATTTGTAATGCAAGAGTTGTTGTGTTTTGCGTAATAATTGTCGGATAATAACGTTCACAGCAAGAAATCCACAATTTAACAATATGTTGATAAAGATGAATTAGTAGTTTAACAATATGCATGAATCCTAGTTTATAGGTTTACAATGCAGAACTTGTAATGTTAATACAAATTTGATGATCTAACAATATGTTAACAATACGGAATATATATTCTAATAACATCTTAGCGATAAGGAATTAACGACTTAACAATATGCAGTGATTACAATGTATACTTTTTACTGCCATGATTAATAATATAGGGATTGTAATGTTAACTAAAATTGATTACTTAATTAAAAATATAGGGTCTACTTGTTAACACGTTGTTAACCCATTAATTTTAGTGTTAGATAGTCTTAAATCAATATTTTTTCATCGTGCAGCTAATGATTGATAATCGATGAAGAAACAATTAATGATTGATCATCGGTGAAGAAGGAAATTGATGATACGATCACTAATTAGTAATCAAATAAGACTGTGTGATAATTCATCAAGAAAATAGATGAATATGCGATTGGAGGTATATCATCGATCTTTTAATAATCAACCAGAGAGTTGTTCAAATGTGCGCTAATTGATTGCTAATCGATCAAGAATAGTTGATAATCGACCAAAAAGAATATTGATCATCAACCATTAGTTGATTTACTCGAATCTGCAGATCCAAAATTGCACATTCTCAAACAAGAAGAGTTTTTCTCCTTGAAATAACATAGGATCCAATTAAATATAATACATTTTTAGCACAAAGATTTCACTAATATGTGAACAAGAGTGGAAAGAAACACAAATAAATAAAACATATAAGAGAAATTCAAAGAAACTTACCTCCTATTTGAAGAGAAATTACATTCTTTTATAGCGAAAATAGTTTATTTCTTTTTATAGGATTTGTAATATATAGGTCCATTTCATGCTTTTCTTGTGCATTAAACATCCAGACAAAAGTGTTAGGGGCTGGGAGGAGGAGGAGGAAGAAGCAGCAGCAGCAGCGCTATGGTTTTTTCATTGTAGGAAGCAAAAGCTTTTGTCTATGGGTCATTTTGAAAATAAAATTTATTGGGATTGGAGTTTTTAAGCATCTCAGGAAGCCTCATATATCTTAAGCTTAATTGCCCTGATCCAAATGAGGTCATTTCCTCGCGAAAAAAACTTGAAGATTATTTAACTAATTTTTTATTTATTGGAATCGTCTTTTTAATTAAAGTATCCATCTCAGGAGCTGCGAAAATGGAAGTTTAGGATATTTTTTTAGGCCTTCTATCTCAAGATAGCAAAACGAGGTTTGACCAATGACAAGAAACGAATAAAGGATCAAGATAGACGAAGGAGGGTAGGAATGCAATTATAGTGGAAATATCTTGATTGTGTAATAGTGGTGAAGAGGAAGATCAAAGATTAGAGTTGGGCAAAATGAGAAGACTTCTTATGATTTCTTTTAATATTGTCAATAGGGGTATAATTTAAATACGATATTTTATGAGCCGTTGATACTTATCGCGCATGAATTGAAGTATGGTGCTATTTCTCAAAGAAAATAATGTGGCAACACTTGATATACAAAATAGTTGCTCGAAAAATCAAAATACATCAAAGGAATTTGGCTACACAAGTTGGAGAGGTCAATTATGTATTAAGCCAATATAAAAAGGTGCTATGATATAAATGGGTGCTCTATTAATTAAGAAAGAGCTCAACTAGCATATTAAAATAGTGAATACCGTGATCCTAATAAACAACAGCTTTCTCCGTATCTAAACGATTTGACAACTTTCAACCTTATCCATATACTAGATGGGCCGTGCCCGTGCAAGGCACGGGCATTTTTAGTAATGAGACATGATTAAACTAAACATTGACATAATATGCTTCATAGTATATTACATTTATTTGCGGAATAAAGTTATAGAGGGAGCTTGCTAAAAAGGCAAAAACAGTGAGATTGTAGGTGTTCCAACATATGTATGAGATATGTTGCAACGGGTTGGAATCTGCATTTTGGCAGCTGTGCATAGTAGTTAACGAATGCTGCTAATAACACAAGTCGTTCCAGGATGAAGCTTTTTCATGACCTGAAAAGAAAAATTGAAGACGTTCAGTCCTGAAAGGAAGTGACTTAGATGCAAGAATTCCCAAAAATTTTGAGGACTCATTATTCATTTGACATCCTTAGAATACTCTCTATCTGATGTTGTTTCTGCATAATCATCACAGTAATTCTACCTGTTACTTTATTCTATTAGAAAAAGTAAATTTCAACTTCGAAGCGAGCATGCTCAACACAAATTCTTTTATAGCTCAAATATTGAAGCAAGTTTCACATTCTGAAAATTGATTCTGGGAAATGAGGAAATTATTCCAAAAATCTAAAGGAAATGCTCCCTCCTCCTGTAATTAAAGTTCCACCTTCCCTTCACCTGATACAAAAATACTGTCCACATTCCTTCAATGAAATTAAATGGTCTATCATATATAAGAAACGTCTCTACTGCCTATCAAACATGAATAATTGAAAGGGAAAAAGCAATGGAGGGGAAAAAGAGAGAAATCAAATATAAACATTCGACTTTGGACGAAAAAGATAGCTGTCATGAATTTATGCTTTTGCCATAAGAAGATTCTCTGATGATTGATGCGGGCAACACCTCAAACTTTTCATTAAAATAAAGAGAGAGATTCAAGAAAGGAAGCAACTCACCATTGGGGGAGTTTTATTGCCAAATGAAGGCACCACTTTCCTAGAGCTTGTTTTTTCCATCCAAATGGCGCATCAGCTTGCTTACACCTTCTGCTCCAATGCTGTCTTTTCAGCACTGATGGAACTTGCAAGGTGAAGTTGTCGTTAATGACAAAAGATTAAACTACAAACTAATT
>NC_081346.1:161191-170345 GCF_029784015.1 Lycium ferocissimum
GGAAATTGATGATACGATCACTAATTAGTAATCAAATAAGACTGTGTGATAATTCATCAAGAAAAGAGATGAATATGCGATTGGAGGTATATCATCGATCTTTTAGTAATCAACCAGAGAGTTGTTCAAATGTGCAGTAATTGATTGCTAATCGATCAAGAATGGTTGATAATCGACCAAAAAGAATATTGATTATCGACCATTAGTTGATTTACTCGAATCTGCAAATCCAAAATTGCACATTCTCAAACAAGAAGAGTTTTTCTCCTTGAAATAACAAAGGATCCAATTAAATATAATACATTTTTAGCACAAAGATTTCACTAATATGCGAACAGGAGTGGAAAGAAACACAAATAAAGAAACACATATAAGAGAAATTCAAAGAAACTTACCTCATATTTGAAGAGAAATTACATTCTTTTATAGTGACAATAGTTTATTTCTTTTTATAGGATTTGTAATATATAGGTCCATTTCATGCTTTTCTTGTGCATTAAACATCCAGACAAAAGTGTTAGGGGCTGGGAGGAGGAGGAGGAAGAAGAAGCAGCAGCAGCAGCAGCGCTATGGTTTTTTCATTGTAGGAAGCAAAAGCTTTTATGTCTATGGGTCATTTTGAAAATAAAATTTATTGGGATTGGAGTTTTTAAGCATCTCAGGAAGCCTCATATATCTTAAGCTTAATTGCCCTGATCCCAATAAGGTCATTCCTAGCGAAAAAAACTTGAAGATTATTTAACTAATTTTTTTTATTGGAATCGTCTTTTCAATTAAAGTATCCATCTCGGAGCTGCGAAAATGGAAGTTTAGAATATTTTTTTAGGCCTTCTATCTCAAGAGAGCAAAACGAGGTTTGAACAATGACAAGAAACGAATAAAGGATCAAGATAGACGAAGGAGGGTAGGAATGCAATTATAGTGGAAATATCTTTATAGTGTAATAGTGGTGAAGAGGAAGATCAAAGATTAGAGTTGGGCAAAATGAGAAGACTTCTTATGATTTCTTTTAATATTGTCAATAGGGGTATAATTTAAATACGATATTTTATGAGCCGTTGATACTTATCGCGCATGAATTGAAGTATGGTGCTATTTCTCAAAGAAAATAATGTGGCAACACTTGATATATAAAATAGTTGCTCGAAAAATCAAAATACATCAAAGGAATTTGGCTACACAAGTTGGAGAGGTCAATTATGTATTAAGCCAATATAAAAAGGTGCTATGATATAAATGGGTGCTCTATTAATTAAGAAAGAGCTCAACTAGCATATTAAAATAGTGAATACCGTGATCCTAATAAACAACAGCTTTCTCCGTATCTAAACGATTTGACAACTTTCAACCTTATCCATATAAAAAATCCATCCATTATTTTCTTCAATCTTTCTATTTTAAGGGTGCGTGTGTAAGAAAGAAAGCTTCAAATAAAATAAAATAAAAAAAACACAAATACAAAAAAGAGAGTTTCCACAACTTGTCAGAAGAGTCTTTTCCTGGTTGCTTCATTTCAACCCCATTTCTTAATTCTTATTTCCATCAATTCCTCTCCCCTAAAATTTCACTCAATTTCTCAATTAAAAAGAAGTTACTTGAAGTCGAAAAAACCACAGCCTCGTGCATCTTTGCTTGCTGGGGCTGTGATTTCTTCAATCAAGAACTTACTGGAAGAAAAAAAACACTTTAATTATTATATATATATATATATATATATATATATATATATATATATATATACTACGTTATGTGAGGCAGGTACTTAGCTCGCCCCAAACTCAACATATAAAACAGATATTTTAATTAAAGAAATATAATTTGTGTTAGTACAAAGTACATACAACAACAACAACAACCATATACCTATTGTAGTCGCAAGTGGTGTAGGTTATATATGAAAGCAAAATTTTCATTCCACTCTTTAATATTTTAACTTCCATTTTGATGAAATTATTTAATTCAAATCAAATTTGGAACCAAATTTGACATTATAACTTATGTATCCTAATTTTAAAGTTATTTAGTTCTAAATAAATAACTATACATAGTTAATGAACTTTTAAGACAAATACATAATTTAACTTGTGCGACGGATGCTGTTCCTCTCTTAATTAGGGATTAGGGGTTCAAACATGGATATGGAAAAAAATCTTTGAGGAAGCGCTCCCCAGAATAGGCGCGATGCGGTGCGAATTATCCGGATTAATTGAGGCTCAAATGCGGATATCGAAAGCCAATCGAAAAATCAAAGAACGTGAAAAATGAGGTAGGAGGTTCGATAAGAGCTTTTGAAAAGAAAGCTTTAAAAAAACAAAAACAAAAAAATTGACTTAAATAAATAAGATTAGGACCTAAAAGTAATTAATTAAAAAGTTTTTAAAAAATTTGAAAATTATTGTGAGGACTACAAAAGTCCCCAGGTTCGATAGCTTTGAAAAGTAGACTTTAAAAACAAAAGACAAAAAAATTGACTTAAATAAATAAGATTAGGACCTAAAAGTAATTAATTAAAAAGTTTTAAAAAAAATTTGAAAATTATTGTAAGGACTACAAAAGTCCTCGCATTTGCTCTTATATAATATATAGTATTTTTTTTTTTGTAAATAGGTCTTTTAATTAAAGTATCCACATGAGGAGGTGAGAGAATGGGAGTTTAGGTGGTTTTTTTTAGTCTTTTTACTTTCAAGAGAGCGATGATGATCTTAGAATGAGGTTTAGAGAGCGACAAAAAACAAATAAAGGGTCAAAAGAAAAACGAAGGAGGGGAGAAATGCAATTATAATGGAAAGGCCTTGCTAGTGTAATGGTGGTGAAGAAGAAGATGACGACCAAAGATTGGGGTCGGGCAATATGAGAAGATTTCTAACGATTCTTTTAATGTTGTCAATAGGGTGTAATTTAAGTAGTACCTTTCATGAGTTGTTATACTTATCGCGCATGAATTGACATATGATGCTATTTATGAAAGAAAATATTACGTGTACTATTAAGAGCCTGTGAGCTGGATGAAAAGCTTAAAATTTTTTTTAAAACTACGTATATATACGTTATAGAAATATTTCTGAAACGTAAGTGACAATTTTCCTTATTTACAAACATAACGATATATTAGTCAAAAAAAAAAGTTATTTTTCGTTTTATTTTTTTTCAAAATATATATATTTTTAAAAAAATAATTTTTATATATATTTTTTTAAAATTTTTTAATTTTTTTTTTTGGCTCAAAGGCTTAAAAAATTACCTCAAATTTCGTGTAAATATGAAAGTTGTAAAATATGTATGTGTAAATTTTTTAATATAATTTTCATATAAGTTAAGCTTTAGCAGGAATATTGTATGAAAATTGTTACAATTATTTTTATGAATTTTCCGAAACCTAATATTTTATATACAAAAAATGCTTGAGGGAGATATACACATTTCATACTATTCTCATGCATAAAATTTTGAGCGTAATGTTTAATCAAGTATCGCAATCAAAAATTTGAGCGAACTTTTAAGCTCAAAATACACAAAAATTTGAGCGATTATTTTAAGTCTTGAATATTGTATCAAAGTTGTATACAATGTTATTGTAGTTGTATTAATTTTACATAACATGAACTTTATACACGGAAATGTGAGCGAAATTTTAAGAAAGCAAGATACAAATTTCATATTGTTTTCATACACACAATTTTGAGCGAATTTTATCCTGAACGAGATATACATATTTCATACATTTTTCATACCGTTTAGAAATACACTAAATTTCCACAATTAAAACTTTTGAACAGTTTTTAAATCTCACATTTCAGTTTACATAAGTTTTTGAGCAAAAAAAAAAATTTTAAAAAAAAAAAATTAAAAAAAATGTTTTAAAAAAATATTTTTAAAAAAATGATTTTTTAAAAAATAAAAATAATTTTAAAAATATATTTAAAAAAAAATATAATTTAAAAAATATAAAGTTTTGTTTTTAGTTTAAAGCTATCGTTTTTAGTGTATATATATGTCAAAGCACTTATTTTTTTAGACATAAAGAAGTTGCTTTAAATAAGTTAAGCTAAACAGACGAATTATTTTTTTGAGGCTTATTTTAAGCACAAAATGGCTAAAATAAAAACTCAAAAAAAAAACTAATTAGCTTATAAGTTGCTTATGTCGCTTTTAGCTTTTTTGAGTGTTTTGCCTTATATTGTTCAAAAATAAGCAAAAAAATAATTTGGCTCGATTGACTTAGCTTATCTAAAGCAAATTATGTTCTAAAATAAAAATAAGACAAAAAAAATAAGTTAGCCTACCCAACTTATTTTTTTTTCTTATTTTTAAGCCCATCCAAACAGGCTCTAAAAGTATATCTAAACCAACATTTGATATATAAAAAAGTTTCTCGTAAAATCAAAATGCATAAAAGGAATTTGTCTACACAAGTTGGAGATGTCAATTATGCATTAAGCCATATAAAAAGCTACGATTTAAATGGCTGCTCTATTAATTAAGAAAGAGATCAATCAGCATATTAAAATAAAAATAGTATCATCATGATCCTAATAAATAAACAACCTTCTCCGTATCTAAACCATTTGACAACCCTATCCACATAAGTAAAAAAATACATCAATTATTTTCTTCAAATCTTTCTATTTAAGGGTGCGTGTGTTAGAAAGAAAACTCCAAATAAAAAAAACACAAATTCAGAAAAGAGACTTTTCCCAACTTGTCATAAGCGTGTTTTCAACCCCACTTCTTATATCCATCAAATCCACTCCCCTAAAATTCCACTCAATTTCTCAACGAGTTACAGAAACAAGACACCAATAACTCTGCAAAAATTGTTCAGTCTCTTTCAGTTAAATTATCTCCATTCATGCTTTAGTCCAAAAAACCACAGCCCCATGCATCTTTTCTTTGCTGGGGCTGTAATTTCTAACTTCAACAACATACTAAAACAAGAAAATTTTTAGTGCTACAATAAACCCTAGCCATCATAGAATTTGAAAAAAAAATAATACTAAGATGGTGTTCAAAGGTCGATTTTTTTCGTCCAAGAAATCGGATTCCTCTAGCCCAAATAGTCCAAGATCCAGTGGTTCCAATTCACCAATCCGATCCGATAATAAGAAAAAAGGTAAGTCTACTTCTAAGGACAACTCTCCAAGCACACCCACTCCATTGTCTAGTTTTACTAGCTTTAGAGACAAGAAAAAAGATGGTAAAGGTAAAGAAAGTACGAGTTCTTCTACTCCGAGTAAGAATAATCTAGAAAAATTCAGTACAGGGGAAGTTAAAGAAACGGCTAAGTTGAAGAAAGGTGTAACGGATAGTAAAGAAGGTGGGGCTACTGGGACTACTGGGGCTACTTCTTTTCCGTTGTCACCGATAATGGCGTCGTCGTTGGGTTTGAATAAAATTAAGACACGATCAGGGCCGTTGCCACAAGAGAGTTTTTTCGGGTATGGGAGTAGAGATAAAGGGAATGCTTTGGGTGTTAGTAATTTGTCGAAAACGGGTGGTGATAAGCCGTTGAGTTCTGGTTGGGGAAAGAAGAAGGATGAGAAGAAGTCGGGCCGGATAGATAATGTGAGTAATTCAGATGGTACATTGAAGGAACGAAGTCCGCTTATACCTGGTCCATCAAGGTTTCACAGTGGTGAATCATCTTCTGGAGCAGGTTAGAGTCTTTTTTTATTTGTTGTTATGATCTTCGACGAGCAGTATAAATATGGCTTCCACGTATCGAATGCAAAAATCATGTATAATATTTGTTTTGTGTGACATCTGTCATTCCAATTAAATTAAATTATGTGGCAAAAACTAAGAGAGACGCCCCTTAGCTGAACGATGGAATCATCCACAGATTTAGGTTAATATAGTGACTGACATTACAAAACTGAGCCATGTGAGAATCATTATATTTCTTGGCCAACCACATTGCTAAAAGTTAGAAGTATGTACCCGCTTTGGGAACCGATAATTCCATCGTCGCACCGGGAAGTTTCACTTTGGGAGGTAAAGCGATGTCCACCAAAGACAACTCCTTTCCTAGGGCTCGGACTAAATAAATGTTCATGGACATGAAATTAGCCGGCTTGCCAACCCTATGCTTATCAAGCTTCAACAATAAACTGTTCAAGTCATGTGGATTACTAAAGATATTATGTATTAGTGGAGAGAAACCTTGAGGAAAGGAACAAGCATTATTAGTGTGACAAAGAAATGCAGCTGGTTCTCCAAGTTTCTAAGTCCATTAAATATTTTGCAACTACTACAGTATCAGTTTCTCAAAAAAAAAAAAAAAAAAAAAAAAAATTTCCAACTACTTCTATTTCACTACATTCTGTAATTTAACCTTATGCCACCCTGCTCCCATTTTGGATGCTTTAGTTGTGGTGTCCCTTTATCCTGCCACAAATTAACATTGAAAAAAGATGTAATTAGCGGTAATTCATTTGGATGATAGAAATTGTTAGCATGTTCTTAGTGTCTCGACCCAAACCCCCTAGCACCCAACAATCCCATTACCCATCAGGAGAACCAATCAACAGGAAAGAATACAAACATCCCCCAAAAATATGACGGAAGTGTCAAAATATCCATATCATAGACAACAAAGTCAATGGAAATAGTGAAAGAGGAAATATCTCAACAAACCCAACTACAACCAAAATAAACTAAGTCTGGAGCATCTATAAAATCAGTACAAGTACCTGCTGTTGGGTAAGCAAAACCCCACTAAACCTAAGGAAATGAAAAGATAGATAAATGTGTGGCCTTCGTGGATCTAGTGGATGGCTGGAAAAGACTCGGCGTCAAGCGACTGAGTCGTCAATCAGAGCGCCAGCTAAAGCACCTACACGTGTAGCGAATTGGGTTAGTCACAAAAGACTGTAAGGCCTAGATCTTCTCTCCATCTTCTATCTGGAGCAAGTGAAAAGCAGCGTGTGTATACATACATACATACATATATATACATATATATATATATGTGTATATATATATACATATATACACATATATATATATATATATATATATATATATATATATATTGCGAAATGAATATACAACATGCCAAAGAGAAATAGTATACAAAAGTGTAGAAGATAGATACAAGTCATGTCAAGAATGATGGGATGATAATATGCAAGCTAACATAGTACTATAATACATAACAACAAAATCTCGGAACTGCGGATGGTAACTCTGGCCCAACTGTCTTACCATAATACACAACAGCACCACCTCAGAGCTGTGGAGGGTAACTCTAGCCCCGTCGTCTTACCATTCCGGTTGCAAAGGGTGGCTCTGGCCTGACGTCTTACGAGGAGTCTAATCGGGATGCGAAGGGTGACACTGGCGCACTCAACCCGAAAACAACATGTATGAATCATAACAATATCATAATCACAGGGACCAACAAGGTCAAAATCAATCACAAGGTATATATCCTAAGCAATCACAACAATTCTGAAGATATCGCGTCAGAAGTCAAAGCTTCAATAGTCCTAGACTCGCGAGTCTGTCGAGCACACGCTTGCTTTGCATATGAGCCTGACAGATGTAACATGTATGCAAACAAAGGCCAAGCTTAGAAGAGCGGCACTCAGAAGTTAAGATCTTTCCTTACCTGAATTCGCGACACTCAGAAGTTAAGATCTTTCCTTCCTGAATTCGCGGCACAATTAAGCTTGCACTATTCAAAACCGCGCCCTCAGGCCTCCAAAGCTACTCAATCTTTCCGATATGTTATTGTGGAACTGCTGAAGCTAAGCTTCCTCTTAATTCTTGTCATTAATATGCTAGCCAACCAACATATTACCTTTCTCCAAGATTTAATGATTTCCATGGAGTTCAAATCCAGATCCCAGTAGCAATCATGTTGCCCTCTTTGTTGCTGCCGCCATAAATTCCAAAAATCCCTATGAGTGCATTGTTTTCTTCAAAGACCAAAAAGATCAATTAGCACATTTTAACCCTATGTCATTTCACGTGCCAGCAAGAAGTTGGTGGGCTTGGCCCACTTTTCACCCCTTGTATACTTATCAAAGCCCTTTAAAAGCCAATTAAAGTGTAAACTATGCATTTGACCCCTCTAACTACTTAATTAATAACCTACCTCATACATTAAATGTATATAAGTAGTGTTCTCAAGAATAAGAAAATAGATATAACATATTGTATAACTATATTTCAAAATTATTCATTTCGATATGAAACCCGTTAAAATTAATGATTTATAATAAAGAAAGTAACTCTTTAAAATTAATAAACTACAATTAAGAAAGTAACTCCAAAGTTCACTTGAAAAGAAAAATATATATCGAAGGCATCGTTTCTTGCTGAAAATTCCCTGGCGTAATTAATTTGTTGTAAAACGCACCTAATAAGCTTAGACAAAGATTCTAGTTTGTTATTAGACTTCTCTGGATAATGGGGAACGTCATCTGAGAGTTCAGAAACTTTTACATGATCCAAAATTCATTTTCTTTATTCCCATTAAGTAATACATCAACTATGGAGTTTGTGTTGTTTCTTGCTGAATTCCCTGGCTTAATTCATTTGCTGTAAAACCCACCTAATAAGCTGAGACAAAGATTCTAATTTGTTAATAGACTTCTCTGATAATGGTGAACATCATATGCGAGTTCAGAAACTTTTACATGATCCAAAATTTCATATACTTTATTCCCATTAAGTAATACATGCATAACATTTACTATGGAGCTTGCGTGGTTCATGACGAGTAAGTATTTTCTTTTGTCATTGCATTGTTGTGATAGGGCAATTCAATTCATCTTGGAGCCATTCTGGAGGTCTCGGGGGCATGGATGCATATACTCCAGAATTGAAGGTAAAAAGGTTTAATGAGTACCTGTTGCATTAGTTGATTCTTTTCTTGCTGTAGCGTTATCCTTAGTCTAATGAAAATGTGCTTTCCAGACATCTTATGAATGTGAAAACCCAAAGGAGTCTGAATCACCTCGCTTTCAAGCTATAATGCGGGTAACCAGTGCACCTAGGAAAAGGTTTCCTGCAGATATTAAAAGTTTTTCCCATGAACTTAATTCCAAAGGTGTACGGCCTTATCCATTCTGGAAGCCGCGAGGTTTAAATAATTTGGAGGTAATATAATCTTTTTGTAGGTCCTTTATTTCAGTAAATGATCAGCATA
>NC_081346.1:514486-536225 GCF_029784015.1 Lycium ferocissimum
CCGAAACACTGTACAGTCGAATTCTGAGGCCACTAGTGCACCAGTAGAAGAAGGTTCAGCTTCGACAGAGACGCGAAATGTACCAACTAATGTTTTGTTTTGGGGAGATGAGAGTACGACTAGTACTACTACATCAACAGCATCAACAAGTAATAGGCCGGATGGGAGTTTGGTTATTGAAATTCCGAGACTGGATAATACTGAAGGTGAAGAAGAACAGAAAACACCAACACTGACAAGATTGAGATCTTTGACGAGGCTTTTAAGCAGGGTGAATCCTTGTAGTCCTAGAAATGTAGATGTAGAACAAGGAAGCAGGGGCCAAAGCTAAAGATTGGTGATTTCTGGAATTTCCAGAAGTATAAATTATTACTTAGGTTATAGTTAATTGATTGATTGATTCTTGATGCAGATGAGAAGTTGTCTGCAATCTTTAGATGCTTATGTATATGTAATGCTAGATTGTATATGTGTAAAACAAATTGCAAGGGCCAAGGGGCTTCTCTGTTTGAGAATTGAGAGGAATATATCTTCTCTTACAGGAGAGTAATAGGAATTTTTTTAGTTATTAATGTAAGTCTTCATGAGTATGTTGTATGGCTTCTAAAATTCGTTGTAAATCCATTTTACAGCTTACTCGAAATATTATGCAGGCGTTTGGACAATATTTGGTTGAATTAAAAGATAAAGTGTGCAAAGTTAAAGCTAAAAACAGTATTTGGAAGTTGACAAGTAGGTTTGGACATGAATTTCTTATAGGAAAAGAAGTTACATTTTTTTTGAATGAGAACTAGTTATTCACTTGAAGAGTACTGTTCAAACAAAATTTCCAATACTTCACCAATATTTAAAATACTTCAACTTGCAGATGATGACTTCAACATTTGTAAGTGAAGTCAAACACTCTAAGGATTTTGAATGATTTCGTGTATTCTTTGTACAGAATATAGTAATGATTTCAATGTTGATCATAATGTTATTTAAAACTCCAATGCCACGCTGATGTGTGAATTCAGAAAATCTTTTTAGATTTACAATATGCATACCTAATTCAAGCTGAAAATAATGAGTTCACTTGAATCCCGAAATTCTCTACAAATTTGCATGAAATGATAAACAAAGTTCTTGCAAATGATATTTGTTAGCATTCATCACCTCTCAAGAGATTAAAACCCCATAAATTCACACTAATCTTTAGTCTCTGCTAAATTAAACCTACCCTTAGCAACACTAAAAAATAATCTAGAACAAGAAACTCAACCTCAGCCAAACAAAGTTGCTAAGTTACTAGATAAACAGGTCCATAAGATTGAACGCCATGAGTACTATCCTTAACCTTCTGAAGACACAAATATGGTATCTCGTTATCCACTTTGTTCATTGGACTGAACAAACTTGTGAGGGGCCCAGACAAAGGCTTATTGGGCCTGACAGCTATAGAACCCGGCCCACTAATCCCTGGCATTGGGCCAGAGACACATCCACGCTTTGGCTTGTTAATGGTGGATCCTTTTGAAGGTTCTCTGCTTTGCTGATTCTTCTTCTTATCACTCTTTAACCATGAAAACAGAGAGCTTTTCCATGTCTTTTTGCTAGTTTTCTTGACTTCCTTTTCAAAATTGTTCTTTCCCAATTCTATTGAACGTGGAGGTGTAGCACTGCATTTCCATTCAGATGCATGATTTCTTGCTTCTGACAAAAACTGTAAAACGTGCAAACCGTAATCATCAAATGTAATGTTGCTGGTAATGAGAGACCGATTCAAAATTTAAATTTAATGGTTCAATTTTAAGTTTTTTACCACTGAATCTCTTGTACTTTTGAAATTATAGGTTCAACATTTAACGCGTTGAAATTTCATCCCATTGAAATCAGGGATGGAGCTAGAGGGACGGAAGGGGTTCATCCAAGCCCCCTCCACCTGCAAGTTACATTATATAGTCACACCTATCTATAACAATCATCATATGTATCAACATTTCACTATAACAACCATGTTTTCTTTGGAACCGATATTCATGTAATTAGGGTATATTATGCGCTCTATAACAGCATTTAGCTATAGTAGCCAAAAAATATCTACAAACGACACTGTTCTAGAGATGTTTGAGTGTATATATAAAGCTGCAATTTTATATATATATATATATATATATATATATATATTTAGATAGTAGATAGTGAACTCCTTGGTAAAACTTCTATCTTCGCCACTGATTGAAATTGGAACATTTGATGAGGGGAGCAAGAGAATAGAAGATAGAAACTTAATACTTTAAGATAAAAGAAACAAAAAAACAATGACTTACATCGGCAAAGTCTGTCTGAGGATCAAACTCATAGCCACAATAATCCCCAGCTTCATATTTTGGGTATATAGGAAACTTGTTCATGCTTTGCTTCTGGACTTTCAAATTGCAGGTTCAGCTTGAGTACTGTGAAGTGAAAATTTTCATACAGGCTTATAAATCATGCCTATAGAGATACATTTTGTTCATTGCAGAAAGCAAAGGGTTCCCTAATGTTAGTAGATTCCAAAAGACAAAAAAGGTACGGTTTTTTTTTTTTTTTCATAAAGAGGGAAAGGCCAGCTAAGGCTTTTCTATATCCCATGAGAGTGCATAAGAAAAGATGGCAAAAAACGGTGGTTGGATTAGTTAGGGAAAGCTATATTTACCAAAGCTTAACAGTGAAAGGAATTGAAGCTGTATAAGCAACTCTTTTTATTAGTTGAAATGAGTCAACACTGTCACCATCAATACAGAGATATAAATCACTAAATTAAAAATATCAAAAATAGAAATTAGAAAGAAAAAAAGTGAAGGGATGTTTTTTTTTTCCAATTTCATAAAGGGCATACCTAGGGAAAGAGTTTCTTCAAAAATACTGTCCTTTGTAGCACTTGATTCTTGAGCTTTTCTGGATTGAAAATGTGAATTCATAAAGAAGTTAATATTATAGTCTTATGGAGCTGGTACAAAAATTAAAAAGAGGGAGAGACATGAATCATACTATCTCATAATTAATTAAATAGCAAAAGCAGGGAATAAAGGCGACCTTTTTGCTAACGTAGGATTTCTTGTCTCCACTGTATATAGACTATAGAGTACTCTATTTATTTCTATAAAATGGGGTGTATTAAGATGGGCAATTTTACGGCGCAATTTTCGGTGTTTACGGCGAAAGGTATTTATAATTCCCCAGTGGGCGACAAGTCACGTGAAAGGAGGATTAATTTGGCATCATCATGCCAGGAGTCATGGGTTTCAAGCATGGATCTTGTTAATCATGGAAGCACTTGTCTTGGATTTTCATCTCTGCTTTTACATATTTACCATATGTCAATGGTAATTAATTTGTTATCCTCATTGATCTACCATTCATATTTACTAGGGCATCAAACTTGCTAGTCAGCGCTCAGAAACGTAGTTTATTGAATGATATAATCCGTTTTTCCGATAAAGAAAAGCTCAGATTTTAATGAACAAGTATAAACCATGCACATAGCCTTATCACGAGTGAGATCCTAAGAAACAATTGGTCTAGTCAGATAAAAGTTACCACACGGAATAGCTGATCGAACACGTGAACAGCAGGTTGACAAAAAAAACACGTGAAGAGCAGCACGAGGAAAAACATTAGTAATGACAATTTGCATTTTCATGCCACTATTTTCATACTAAACAGATCTGATAATTATGCCACCATTACTGTGGCTTCGTCACTGACTTCACTTGCCGAAAACGTCGAGCATACGATTACAATAAGTTTATATATACCTCGCAAGAGCATACATCCCCTGCCCCCCTCCCCACCCGGAAAAAAAAAAAAAAAGAAGAAAAAGAAAAGAAAAAAAGGCCTAAATTCGCAAACTAAACGGAAAAAAGCAAACAATTACCTCCTGCAACTCTAGCCCTTCATAGAGAAACCACATTGTGTTATCTTCCCATTGACATGCACAATAGGAAATAAAAAGCCATTTTAGCTTAGATTGAGAGTCATGCCTATACATTCCCCATAGGTAAATGAGAACCTACAAAATTAGGTAAATATCGGGAAACCAGAGAGGGATGACAACATATTACTGCGATTTAGGGTGCTCTGTACTTCACTGTAGCGAATAACACAAGATTCCAGTCATCAAAGCTGAAGCAGAGGCAGGGCCATTACAACACCAAAAATTGAAACTAGCAACAGCAGCAACCAAGTTGGGAAAGATTTCCTCTGTTGGTTATTCGCGTCTTTTAGAGGATTCACTCGATTCACTTCATCCTTTGTGGAATTGTCATGCTCTTCCAACAAGGGTCTAGACTGTTCTGCTCGAGCTGTCACGGATGATACCTGCTCTGGAACAGGCTGCGTTGGGAGCTGCTGCTGTTCATACTTCTCGACATATTCTGGAAACAATTTCCTAAAGGTTGGGCTATCATTAAAAAAAAATAGAGAGTAAGTTACCCGACTAAATAAAAACGTAATTAACAAAATACACGCGGTAAAATAGCATATCCATCTTTCGTGCAGCAGATCTTGAACCATGAAACTAAAAGGCTCAATTATCTGAGAAAAATGCAACACAACAGCAATGAACTCACAGTCAACTCACTTTTTACAATTAAAAGCCAGAGAAGCCTTTGCGAGCTTCTCTTTCTCAGCAACTGTTGTCGATACACTGCCTGTGGTAGGACTATTGTCCATCTGCAGGTATATATAGTTAGAACATGAAAATAGCAGCTGCATTACACAATGCATGTTTAAACCCCAATATAATTTGCAAAAGGAAATGCCGAAATGGTTCAACAAATGAAGAAGATGCTGTCTAAGCAAGCCATCAATTGAATCAGTAAACCACATATTCATAAACTGCAGATAGAAACAGGAGAATTGGTTCATAAAAAAAGGGCAGCCCGGTGCACTAAGCTCCCGCTATGCACGGGGTCCGGGGAAGGGCCGGACAATTGGTTCATGTTTCTGAATATTTTCGGTGTCCACTGGGTCATGCCAGGTAGTCTGAGTGAAGCTATCATCAGATGGAAGGGTCAAAAGATAGACAAGAAGCATAGAAAAGTTTGGTAAACAGTCCCTTTGTACATATTTTGGACAGTGAGGATAGATGGAGATAATAGATAATTCGAGGCAAAGATCATATAGCCGGCAAAGGGATCTCACAGAGGTGATAGAACAGGGAAGTTTAGAATGCTCCTTTTGGTAAGCAAACATAGAGCCACAAGGGGAAAGTTCGAAGCAACATCACCAATTATCAAAGCTCCCACCCTTTCCATTATACCACTCAGAAGTAGCTTTTATGCTCGCTCAAATTGATCCTAAATGAAGAATCTATTTCATTTATTACAGATTCCATGCACACAGACAGACAGAACTCAATTGGCCAGATACATATAAAAGAAATAAATATTTGATAAAAGACAGAACACAAAGTAAACCAAGCACGACCCAGAAAATACATAAGCAGATGGAATAGGAACACTGGAAGTCATTATAAGCTGCATCAGTTGCAATGAACTTTACCATAAATGAGAGAAGTCCTGTGAGTATGCTGCATGCAAAACAGGGAAAAATTAGCCCAAGCAAAGACAAAAGGTATTTAGCCCATTTGATAATAAAACTTCTCATTTTTGCTGTAAAAAGATATATAGACATGTTTTTACATTTTTATTTTTTTTTTTCAAAAAGAAATCAGAAACGTGTTAAATATCAAATCCTAATTTATAATTTTAAAAATATCAAATCCTAATTTTAAAAATATTTATAAGAAAGTAGACAACACATGGAGGGAAGTTATCACAAACTCTCTCGGCAACTTCGTTGACTTAGTGAAAAACAAAATAAAATGGAAGCAAAAGACACATATAAGCGAGACAACTAGTTGGCATTAAGAAATAGTCGTGGTAGGGTTAGATTAGTTCCCTTGTCCGTTACAAGTCTTTTAATTTGCTAAGGCATTTATGTGTCAGTAGAAAATGTAAAGAACATCTAGTGTTGAGAACCCCTAATCTGTCCTAAAAAGGCAAACTATTGAGTATTGGCATGAACTGGGACCAAATGGAGTGCAACTGTCAATGGAGTTTGAGATTTCATATCATCGACTCCAACTAGCTTGGAATTGAGAGTAGTTGTTTTTGTCATTGAAAGAGAGAACAAATTTGGTGGACAAAGGCATTATTTCAAGCAAAGTTACATAGAATGAGTGAATGGAATTAAAAGTACGGGGGGGAGAGAGGGCAAAGGTTTAAGCTAAGATGGAGCAAAAGAGGGGGCCCGGCTGCCTGGGGATAGGGAGTCTGTTTACGGTGGGTCTGGAGTGCAGTGAGGTGGGGCAAAGGTGGCAGGGAGAGAATGAGTGGTCCTGAAAACAAAATGTTTCAAGTGAAAACGCATTTAACCTTTATGTTTTCTTTTGAAAGTTGCAAGAATGATTGTTTTTTCTCGCCATTGCAGAAACGAGAGAAATCATGTTTTCTTTTGAAAGTTGCAAGAATGATTGTTTTTCCTTGTCAATGCAGAAACAAGAACAGAAAGTCTTTTTTTTTAAAGTTGCAAGAATGAATTGTTCTTCCTTGTCATTACAGAAACAAAAACCGACAAGTTTCTAGTTACTAAACAGGCACTAAAGAAAGTATTGCCCGACAAATAAGCAGTAATGTCTGTTCGCAGCTCATTACCTTGACACAGACCACATCGGATTCCAACTCTCTGGATGGACTGTGAAAAAATAGGACAACCAAAGTTAAGAACAGACAAAGATCATCTCAAAGCAACAGAAAACTGTGACTACCTTGCAATTCTAAAAGCACTTACAGTCACTCATAGATAAGCAGATTTTCTTTTGTGTCATGAATCTTCCATTTGGAGTAGTCATACTACAGAAAAAGAAAAAAAATATAGCGCTGTAAAAATCAGCAGGAACAAAACCCTCAAAAGCATGGAAACAACCTAGCTTATAGAGTTGAAACAAGCAGGGAATTTCAAACTCATCTGAGATTAGACTACCTTATCCCTGGAGGTTTAAACGGATATTCTGGAGGAAACTTGATCTTCCCATAATAATATCCACCTAATGATAGGAATCGGTATCATATCACGAACAACCACCACAACAACAATAGCCACAAAAGGAGCATAAATAAATTCCAAAAAAATGACAAATATTCGATATTGACAGAAACAAGTCCAACAAGATGGGTTGGAGGAACAAGAGTGCCATCACCCAACATTATTAGCTAATCAAATATTATAAATACTGAATTCAGAAAAAAATAGAGACCTGCAAATGGCGTTCCTTCACTCCCCTCCAAAACATAATCTGGAGATACAGTTTAGGTAGAAGTAGGAACATTAGTAATATCCAAGCAAAAAAATGATGAGTTAATTGATGAAGAGACCCCAAAGGGGAAAAAAAAAAAAATTGGAAACGAAAGGAGGGCTACTCCCTGTAAATAAATCTAGCCAGTTATATTAATTAGAAATCACGTTTCATTGTAAAGATTTACTTTACTTATAAGGGAAAAAGGAAAAAAAAAAACTTCAATTGTTAAAGACATAATTTTACTCCATAATTGACTGCAAGAATTATGAGCAGAAGAAGGACTCACGCCACTCAAGGATATCATTCGGGGAAGGGCGGGCCACAACATGGGAGACGGGTTCCTGCAATGGAGCATGCAACACAACCTTAGAGCACTGTAGAACATAATCAAATTTGCAAGTGTAGAATAGACTAGCCCACAAAAGGCATAGGAGGATGACATCCAACATCAGTAGGTCCATGAAGTAAAACATTCTCCAAGATTTGACAGGAATTCAAGCACACAACTGCCATATTTTCAGACCTAGCAATGGTGTGGATAAAAGCAAGAAACCACCATCCCATAATTAACAAATATTATGGCAACAGGAATTCAATGTGGTACTGTGCACAAGGGCAGACATAACATTATTTCAAACATTCCTGGTGATTTGCGGTAGTTTCACACTTTAGAAGGACTTTTTTCCTGCAATAATAGGAAACTAGGGGAAGTTGCAAATAACCTTAGACTGAAATAAAGTATCCGGTAACGCTTCAAATGTAGAACAATTACAAGCACCTAAAAGGCTACGTACTTTACAAAGTGCTCTATATTCCTTCTGAAGGCGCTTTACACATGCTTTTTCTGCCATGTCTTAGCTTCAAAATATATTGAAACTAAGAGATAATGCTGTGAAGCTTCCCTTATCCGCTTGACCACCAAAGAAACGCTACAACCTGTAAATGTATGATATGCTTAATAAACCCAGGAATTCCAAAATGATGAAACATAGAACAAGTAAAGCATTACAAATCCAGGTAGGAAGTGCCCAAGAAAAATTATAAGTCCACGGGAAAATAATGCAGAAACAAAGAGCAGGCAAAGCTGTTAGTTAAGTGAACTCAAATTCTAACTTTTTATCCCCGCCAGCAAAGTCTAGTAATCTGTTCTCATTAGGCAGAGGCTTGGGGACAGTGGTGGAGTCAGGAATGGAAGGAGGGAGGGAACTTACACAGGGAATGGAGCAACATGAATTTTCAGATAAAACAATAAATAGGGAGCATCAAAATATTTTTAAAAGGTTTCTTCCAGACTTTCAAATTTCCAAATGTAAACAAACCTATACTTTCAGAACAATTTATAATAACAGTGGCGTCCAGGTCAACTTATACGCATCTCGACTAATCCATCCGGTACCGGCTGCTACCTCCAATAAGCACAGAACCACAGTAACTCTGTCCACCAAGGCTTAGGTGGATGGCTATCATTAAAATCAATCAACCAACAGTAAATATTGACAAGAGAGGTTGCTCAAGTGGAAAGAGCCTTCCACTTCCAACCAATGGAAATACGAGTCACTAAGTGGGAGAAGAGTGTAAATTTATCTTAGTATTCGCATATTTATTCTTAGTTTCTATTACTACTTGTTGTCTCTTCTGCTTTAGTCTCTTGCTATCCTTATGTTGTTTCTGCATTACTTGAGCTGAGGGGCTATCGGAAACAACCTCTCTACCTGCCCGGGTAGGGGTAAGGTCTGCATACACTCTACCCACTCCAGACCCCATTTACACTGGGTATATTGTTGTTGTTGCTGTTGTAAGTGGGAAAATCGTAGAGAAACATTGTTGGCCCCTGATGAGGGGGTTACCATAAAAAAGAAGAACCAAGAGAAAATATTGTTCAGAATTACCAGGTCATTTACAATGAGCTTACATATTGTGCCCTTTGAATTTAGAGGGCCAACTATAATATTTTGTACAGACTAAAATAAGCCCAAATTATAAGATCAGGGCAGCAAAAAGATTGGAAAAATAGGGTCTGATGGAAACAGTGACTGAGTAAACATTCTAGCCAGCTAAAGGCGCACTTTCTTCAGACTACGCCCAGAATTCGCTTTGCTTCACCGAGCTCCTCTGTTGAGACATGACCTCTTTTTTCAATCCCCCGCTCTTCAGGAACAGATTGGAATTTTCCTGGACTTTGAAATTTGTAAGTGAAAAAAAAAAAAAAAAAAAAAAGGGCAGCTTTGGTGCACTAAGCTCCCGCTATGTCCAGGGAAGGGCCGGACCACAAGGGTCTATTGTACGCAGCCTTACCCTGCATTTCTACAAGAGGCTGTTTCCACGGCTCGAACCCGTGACCTCCTGGTCACATGGCAGCAACTTTACCAATTACGCCAAGGCTCCCCTTCAAATTTGTAAAGTGAAGGTGTTTCATTAAATGAACAAAACTTTCCCACAAGTCAATTTCAATTACAACATAAAAAATGGCAGCGCTCGACCAAGGATAAGACAGGTCTCCCAAAGTAACGAGGGCAAAAAGAAATGGAATAAGCCAAAAAGGATTTTTCCACAAGTGAAAGAAGTTCTTGATGAGGAAGGAACACAGTAAGCTAGAATAATAGGCTGTTGTAAAGGAAGCTAATCTTCAGCTGAAAAGCCTAGAATATGCTCTTCATCAAAGGGACCAACACCATTCAAGTCCTTACTCTTTAGTACACAAGGTTCAAACGCCTATAAAGATTCACATACTCAAGCATTGTGGAACAAAGAAGTGAAGAAATTGTGCTTGCTTCATAGAGTATTTGAGGCCTATCATGGATGAAGATTTAATCAGGAAAACTATAGGATACATCCAGAAGATAATAATAGGACATGGATATCGTCAATAATAGGACATGGATATCGTCAAGCATGGAATATTTTCCTTGTTAGAAGGTTTTATGTCTATCCTTTTCTACTCGTATGACTGTTGCATGAAAAAAAGTTCAATGCCATTACTACCGAACGGAAAGCACATATTATTGAATTGAAACACTATCAATTATTAGAGAGATAATGGTCAAAAACACACTAAAGTATTTTTTTTTTTTTTTTGTGAATTTCCTACCTGTGAACTATCAAGTGTTTGCGTTTCCGACCTGAACTGTCACTAACTATTTATCAAAAACATCTCGACTAGTATCAAATGGTGCGTGGTATACACTGTCTTTTTTTGTTTAAAAATTGGTGTCAAATGGCACTGGACGCGGATAATTAAAGGAATTAATTGGAAAATTTAAAAAAATTAAGAGATAATGGTCAAAAACACACAAGAAGTATCACATTTTTGCAAGTTTCCTACCTGAACTATCAGGTGTTTACGTTTCCTCCCTGAACAATCACCAACTATTTATCAAAACACACCTCAAAGCTGACTAGATCAAGTGTTTGAATACAATCGCCAAAAGGTGTGACATCTTAATTTGCCCATAAAATTTCATCCACATGGCAGCTAACTCATTAATTTCGAGGTGCGTTTTGATAAATAGCTGGTAATATTTCAGGTAGGAAACGCAAACTCATGATAATTCAGGTAGAAAACTCAGAAAAAAAAGTGATACTTCATGTGTGCTTTTGACCACTATCTCTTAATTATAAACGCCATAAACCAAACAGCCGAGAGACATACGCATCATACAAACAAAAAATAATCCGCATAATAATCCAGGTAAGTAGATCGAAATTGATTGTTGAAAAAAACAAAATTAACGAAAGCATGAATATGTACATACATAAAAAGAAGGTAAATATATTACCGGAAATCGTGCAGAAATTTGAAATTAATTGGAAGAAACTGAGATCTAGTTCAAATTGAAGAGAAGATTTTCTTCGTTTTTGGGCTTGGAGATGACCCGAGACTTAGCTGAGTCCGATGATGCACTTCGATAAAATTTGATATAAAGACAAAATTGACCTCTTATGTGTTTATAATCCTATTAATTGATGGACGAATTTACCCCTATGACGAAATTTCGTGGACTTGTCTTTGTCCGTGTGGCACTGTGGCGTCAGTCGTGTACACCTTTCCTCCCCCGGCTTTAAAAAAAGATGGAATATTAGTAAGAACGTGACAAAAATAGTCCCTTAAGTATGTATTGACATTTTCGGTCCTTTAAGTTTGCCAAAAGTTAACAATTTTGATCTCCGTCAAAATATTTAACAATTTATGTTCGTTAGATTTGATAGAAACAACAGTAGAAAATAAAAAGATTTAACCATATACACCAAGAAAGTCTCATCAAATCCTAAAATGTGCTACATGAAAAACTGCACTAGACACTAAAACAATATAAAATATAGCAGAAATTATACCTCGAAAAGTTGTATCAAATTCTAGAAATAAACAAAAAATAGCAGAACCTACAAAAATTGTAACTCTAAATGTGAGGCCCCGCTAATTTTTCTATTTTTTAATAGTTCTGTCAAATCTAACAAATAGAGTTCGGTGAATATTTGTGACTAAAAGTCTTTAGCTTTTAGCAAACTTAAAGGACCAAAATTGTTCAATGCAACTTAAGGGACTATTTTAAACCTACCCTCAAACATAAGGGACCATAATTGTCATTTTCTCTAATATTAGTAGTATTACTCTTTTTGAGTAATTTCTCACTTGATATTTACTATTTGCATTGGAACCTCGATTAATATGAATTCGCACAATGTTTGAAGTCCATTAAAAATAAAAATATTTTTAGATTAAAAAAATGATTATACCTAAGACTAGAACCCAAAATTTCTGATTTTGGATAGAGGACCTAACGAACCCAAAATTTCTGATTTTGGATAGAGGATCCAGCTATTCCATTATAATCCTTACTATATTGTATAAGAACATTATATATCTATTATGTAGTTTCTATTCAAGAAGTTAAAAATAATTTATGTCTTAATTAAATTTAACTAGATGTCTCAACTCTTATAGTCCAAAATCCGTCATTTTATAAAAATGAAAGTTAATAAAAAATTACCTAAGTAGGAATAAGTCAAAAATAGAAAATCGAGGCGAGTGGCTCAACTGTTTCTATTTTCATTTTTTATGTAGGCTTACCAAAAAAGTCTACAACAACATTATTTTATTCGGATGACAGATTTAGTTCATCTCTCCGTACTCTGTCTACATGCAAGCAATTGGTTAAATTTTACATTAACTCCAACCAGAAATTTGAGGTTACATTTTCTTCAAGGGAGAACGGTCAAAAATATTTTTGAATTTTTGGTTATAGTAATTAAATTTTTCGCTTGTCTTTTGGCACAAAAGTATCTATACTGTTAGCTAAATGAAACAGATATACTCCCGGACTATAAAGAAAATAGAGCAATTATACCCTTTGTTTGTTTTTGTACAAAAGTATCCTTATCGTTAGCCAAGTAGAACAAATACATTCTTCAACTCTTTCACGATAACTCTCGGCCAATAGTGTATTCAATAGTAATCGTGGAATCGATATGAAAATGATCACTTGCTTTCTTGAACATGTCTTTCAAGTTCTTTTGTTGCATATTTCTTCATCACTATCTTAAATGCACATGCCTTCAAAAGTGTTCACCTTACTCTCCAAGTAAACGCGTTCTTTGAAAAAAGCTTCAACTTTAAACTAGCAGCAAAATAATGCAATAAAAGAAGAGCTCAAACAATTAGAAGTACTTTTTAAAAAATACGAAATGTTGTTTGTTTTAGCTTTTTGAAATGAACTTGCCAATGTGACAACTATAGTCGTCCTCTTTGCTTTAAAACTTTAAAGAAATGGTGATATCGACATATCGTACTAGATACTCGAACCCATTATTAAGTACGTAGTCTGATGAGATTTAAACCCAAGATGAGTCCCTTTGCGCAACTAATTACAAAGAAATGCTCTATATATGTAATGTATTTTGTATTCTAAGGCACACCGATGACAAATTTATTTAACGCTTTGCTATAAACTTTATAAGTAGATATTTACTTATTATTAAACCTGTAAATTAAAATATATTTAGATATCATGCACAGCTAGCCACCTCCCTTAACAAGGATAAAAGAAAGAAAGAAAGAAAAAAGGCTAATATTCCTAAACTAGGCAAAGATGGTCATATGATTAGGAAATTATTAGTTGGAAAGGGAACGGCTTAGTTGTGTCTAATGTAGACAATTGATCAACGAAATAGCTTCGGTAGATGCAACTTTGAAGTTTTCTTGGCCGTGTTTTTCAACTATGATTCTTTTCGAACTTCAACATTCCACACGAATTTCCAGAAGGAAAGAAAAAAGTTAAAAGGTGGTACTCATTTTCTTTCATTTTAGACGTGTAAAGATTATTAAAGTGGTAGTGTCAACCCACCACCGATGTGATGAATGAGTATTCTGTTCTTAATCAGATTGGGTTCGAGTCATGGAAGAAACTATTAGTAGAGAATGCTCTCTTTACCTTCCTTTACTTATAAGTAGGAGGAAGTAATTTATCATATATATAATCAAAACGATAATAAAAAATAAAAAATAAATAAAAAATAAAGTCGTTTTATTCAAAATCCGATTGTGACATCTCTTCCCTTCTACTTCACACCTAGAAATGCACTCTTCTTATAGAGATAAACGCATTTTCATATCTTCTTAACACTAAAAATTTTGAAAGAGAAAGTCAGAATAAATAGAATTCGTAAAGTTAGACTAAATAAAATTAGTACTTTCTTCTTAATACAGATTATGAAGAATTTGAACAGAAAATATATATGATTGATAAAAAATCATTATCAACAATTGTTCTTTATGTATATATAGTAAATGCTGAATCTCGTTAACTTCTTTGTGTGTTTTACTTTTTTTAAATTTTAAATCACTTAATAAAAATTTATGGCTCCAGCACTACTCTCTGTGTGCGTCTGTGTTTGGGGGAGGGGGGGGGGGTGTTGGTTTGGGTTCATGAAAAGTGCTAATTGATCATATGACGATGGTCTTCAAAGGGATGGGGATCTGCGCTTTTAAGCACACCGATTTCAGAACGCTTTTATTTCTTTAATAATAGCAAATTAGCAATAACGCCAAACAAAAAGTGAAGACTCTGCCTCCTCCTTCCACAAACATTTTCCAAGGCTGCATCAGCAGAAGGCAGAATATAAAATATTAGAGCATCTTTTTGACTTGCAAATACTCTGAACCTTTTTACACAAGCCTTATAAGCTACACGTATTAATTAAGACAACTAAGAGGAATAAAAAATGAATTACACCTATCGCCCGGTGCCAAACCCAGTGGAAATTTACAAAAATGATACCATAACAACAACTACATTTCAATTTCAAACAAGTTGTTATCAACTTTATGAATTCTCAATAACTGTATTGCATTGTTATCAATTGTAAAGAAAATGCTCACTTGCCATACTAGTACATTTAAGCTCATCTAAGACCGCAACCAATATAAATATTGTGAACTGTTCTTTGTGAAACCACCAATACGATCAAACCTCCCTATAACAGTGTCATTTGTTCCGATTTTTTCGGCTGCTATAGCGAAATTTTATTATAAAGAACATATAATATTACATAACTGAAAGATCGGTTTAGGAAACTCGATTGTTATAGTTAAATGTTATAGAGTGAGTAGCTCGCCCGTGAAGCAACAGCTTTAAGGTTCGTATTTGAAACCCAACAAAATGGTAGCACAAAAAGTAGTTAAAGGGAAGGCCAACTAGCACCAACCCATTTAAAACAGCTTCAAGAGGATTAGAATAAGATCAAAGCAATTCTTAAGGGATGAAATCAAATCTTCCAATATCAAAAGTTAAAAGACTATTATAATAACCACCTCCTCAGGCTTCCACATTACATAAAATATTATCACGTGCCAGGTCACATGATCACTCTGAAACTTTCTAACAACTTATCTGGAAATCAGAGTTCCAACACAGAACAGTCAAAGGAACATCACATGATCCCACTAGCATTGGATCCTTCACAACACATTCAAATATCAAATATAAATCTCATCACCTCAGCTTCAAAGCTAACAAATCACTATAACCTATTACTTACTATCTTAATCACCTCATATTTCACTCACCCTGCAGCAGAAAGTACACCATTAACATCCTTCAACTTAATTTACAGCATGAGTATGAAGAGCCATTCAAGAATACTAGCTGCTTTTGTTCTAGCACTTCTCTTGATTCTTAGCTCAGAGTCCAATGCTGCACATGCAGCTCGCTTCCTCATCAGTAAAGAGTATCCCTCTGCGAAAACTTCAACATCACAAACACTCAACGGTCTGCATGCAAATCAGAAGAAACCATACAAGAAAGTTGATTCAAGCTTTAGAAGAATACCTCCAAGCAGATGGAATCCTATACAAAACAAGTAATTTCTGAATCCAAAAGTGTTCATGACTTACCTCCATAAGCAGTTTTCTCAGATATCACATTCTTGTACCAGGTTCAAGCCTCCGTAGGATGACTAAACCTCAGCAAAGAACAGTCCCTTCAAAGCAATTTCTTCATTCAATATCAATGTAGTTTGATAGTACAAAGTTAGTTTTCACTATCCAGTTAGGATAGTCACTTGCAGCACAAATACAGGATCCAAATTTGTTCTTTGGTAGCTATGAAATTTGTTGTTAGATGTATTTCCCAAAGTTTTATAGATGTGAATACTATTAACTTTTTCATATCTGTGCATTTATGAACCAACCATTTAAACTTACCAATGAAGAATTTAACTAGAATGAAGAACAAAAATTGCATGAACAACTAAATCAAGTGTATTCGGCATCCAATAAAAGTTCCATGCCTTTCTGATCAAACAACAGAAAGTGCCCAAAACTGATCATTCAGAGTAATGAAAAATTGAATAAAGAACCTATAAACATTACAGTTAAACTTTCATCTTCTTTCTTTGAGATTCTGACTCTCCATCTTTCCTATGCTTTTTCTTCTCATCTTTAGACCTTTTCATTTTTTTTGAACCCTGATGAGCCAAAAAGGGGGTATTGGAAGTTTTGGCAGAAGCCAAAGTCGTCTCAATCTCTTTTCTAATGTCTTTTAACTTTCCTGGCTTTGATTTGGAAACAGTATCAGCAAGAAAGCTCTCCTTTTTAAATGGCTTTCTGACAGACTCATTTGATTTGGTTTCCGTTGGTCCAAATGTAGCATAAAATTCTTTGAGAGCAGATTGTTGTGAAGCTTGTCTTGACTTCCACTGCTCAGGTTGCCTTGCAAATCTATCATGACAGAAAAGGAAGCCAAATAAGTACAAGAGAAACCAGGAAAGTTCAACACAACTTTAAATGAGTCCGTCAGAATAGTTTCCTAAGGTCTTCCCACTGTTAATTTGCACTTTTCCAATAAAGATGAGTGTTTAATTACAGCATGTAATCTCAAAGTTTAGAAATGCTAATGTCTTTTTATAACCAAAAACGTTGCTAATAGCGGCAGCTCAAACTGCCACAAAACATAATTTGCCCATCTCTGTAGGCGTCCATTCAGATGCTAATGTTAATGCTAAACAACATGTAGTAACTAAATTATAAAGAATAAGAAACAGGCATGCTTGGATGACAAGAAACAATAATCTCAATGTATCTAGCACTTTGTGACACAAACAAGATTAAAATGCATAAAAGATAGGAGTTATGACACAACATATCCTGGATCAGGAGAAAATGTGTTCTCAGCCACAGGGCACCATAAATTCTGCCCTTAAGCTACATTAGATAGTGGAAACAGGGGGTGGGGGGGTAGTAAAAATGGAAACGAAAGCCTATAGCTTACCCATCAATATCGAGTTTCCTCAGTAGATAAGGTCCCTGCTTAGTCTTGGATAGCTCTGCTTGGAGAGGTAACATTTCCGACACTATTGTCTCTCTCAGATTCAAGTTACTAGCAGTGAAGCACTTTTCAACTGTAAATGAACCAAATGGATGCACTGAGAGCTCACCAAAATGTCCTCGAAGCCTTCAAGTTACAGATCATCATTATTAGCAACTCAACAATATCATTTCCAACTTTAAATGGAGCAACAAAAGTCTGTGTCATACATACTTGGCAACTAACTTCCTCTTTTGCTTTGCCGATATATTTGAGTTGAGAAAAGATTCAATGACCCGTGAACCACTAGGATCTTTCGATGCCTCAAGAACTTGATGCTCTTCCAAAGATGTGATACTAGTAACATATATCTGTATGAGTTCCTGTAGCGTATCAAAAAAGATTAATCATGCTGACAGTAACACTTGACTAGTTACTATAATGGCAATACAATATAGGTTAAATATAAGATACACAATAACTAAGCACTGGTTTTGAAATAATAGAAGATATAAGTAAGAGTAGAAGCAAACAAGCTAGGTAGAAGACTTCAGATGTCAGACCTAAGCTAAAGACTATCAACATAGTAATGGAAGAGGCAGGGGGTGTTGGAAGAGGTGAATATGTGGCATAGACATGCATATACATAGAATCAAATTCAAAAGAAGAATGAGAAAAGGACACATACACTGGGAAGTCTAAATATCGACTGCAGAATCAAAGATCCAACTACATGGATCTTTGTTCCATGTGGCCAACTCCAGTTAGATTTGTCTCTTGAGCAAAAGAAATTTTCAAGAAATAATATTCGGGGGACGATACACTTGGGAAACTCATCTCCTGTGCATACAGCGGCAGCAATAGCCTGACAACACTGAAACCGAGAAGACACAAGGAAAGCAAAACATTCAGCCGATCCTTCATTCCTTATAGTAAACATAAATATTTTTCAATATATGAAGGAAATGAAGACAAAAAAAAATATTTCATTCTCAAAAAAAAAAAAAAAAAAAAAAAAAAAAGGCCAAAAAGAAATATTTATCCATAAACGAACTGAACACTGGGTAAATGAATATTTCTTTTGATCAGATAAAATAAATTTTATTCAAATCAGCACCAAGATGGTACTATGAGAAGTAAAAAACAGCTTAGCAGAATTCCTCTCCTATTTCCTCATATCATCCAAAATGAATATCTAGAATGTTTGAACACAACATAGGGAAATATAAAGTGTGACCTTGAATATTCACAACAAACCTCATGTTCATGGCTGTGGAGTCTTTGAGTTGAAGCAAGGACAGAAGCAACAACTCCAGTCTTTCCCATTTCAAAAAGATCGTGAAACTTTGTCCCAAGCTCCTCCCAGATCACGCCCATCTTGTAACAACAAAAGTGTGTGAGTGAGACTATAAACCAACATATGATTAAACATGAGAATCAGTTGACAAAACCTATTTCAAACTATCAGTATAATGTTTAGTCAGATAGTTTAATGTGCAATGAAAATAGAAGACATGCCTTAAAGGTCATCTGACGCACTGCATACTTTTTTTTTTTTTTTTGATAGGTTGGCGCACTGCATACTGATTTTCATATCTACCAACATTTGGATCTAAATGAACTTCTTAAGGTTGTTAGACTCAATTTTACTGGTCCTTACGTTTATCTTATACGAAAGCAATATTCCTAATGTTGAAGTTTGAAAGGCCTTACATGATCCGGACTTTTGGCGTGAGATGCTAAAGCCTGCACGACGAAGTTGGCACAGTGATGAGTTGACATCCGAAACAATGACTTCCTGAAAACTTCCATTAACAATTCATTGTACAATGTTTCAGGAGCAAATTCCAGGATGGCCTGCAATATTGTGCATTAAAACGTTAAACAAGTTCTAGCAAGGAGAAAAGCTGACAAGGTAGAAAGCATTGCAGCTAAAAGAAGCAGAGTAAATCATCATGTCAGAAACCTTACAACATCTCTATGGACCAAGGCTTCAGCTGATTTTACAGAAAAAAGGGGGATTAATGTTGACAAACCACAAAGAACTTATGCTGATATATATTAGCACAAAGCCCTCTTCTGAGGATTAACATTTTCTCTAAGCTTTTCTTTCAGATGGTTGGATTGTGTAACACGTCCAACCATCCTCTATATATACTAGATTGCAGATAGAATGCTGATATGCTAAATATATGAGTAGGCAACTAATTCAGCTGGAATTGTTTAAAACTGCATGACTGTGGGCTCATAACAACTGAGTGTTTCTGCAATCTACAGGCCACGACAATCACTGTGGGGCAGCATAGTGGGAAACTGTTGGTCAAGCATCTAAAGTAGATGCTGAATTGTACTATAGTCCTTTTTTAACAGGAGAATTGTACTAAAGTCCTACCACAAAATATCCAACTGTTCCATTCAAATTAGATTGAATTATCACTATCTTGATAATACCATTAACAAAAGTGGAATACGACCATGTGCAGCATACAGATAGATCCCATTAGAAGGAGCTCTTAAACCAGTTAAATATACAACAACCACTGTTGGAAAAGCAAATAGAAGGGGGCAGCCCGGAGCAATAAGCTCCTGCTACGCGCGGCGTCCGGGGAAGGGCCGGACCACAAGGGTCTTTTGTACGCAGCCTTACCCTGCATTTCTGCAAGAGGCTGTTTCCACGGCTCGAACCCGTGACCTCCAGGTCACATGGCAGCAACTTTACCGGTTACACCAAGGCTCCCCTTCTGTTGGAAAAGCATATACAGAGAGGAAACATAAACAGACATCAACAATATTTTACCTCCATTAAGTGACTGTATGCAGTTTCTTCCACTAGCCTTAAAATGTTTCTTATGGTTTTTCCTTCTAACAAGTTTCCAGCATTGGCGCTTTCAGTGCTGCTCCCAAGAAGAACTTGAATTAAGTACAACAATTCCTGTTCATTTCCAGCCAATACTTTCAAAGCAGTCTGCAAATAAGAGCGTAAATTAGTTATTGCTCATTGATATGTAATTCGACAGTTGTGGTTTAAACTAGTGGCCTTAAACAAGATATGAATCATTAGTTGGCATACAAACATTTATTAGAAGTGTTGACATAGTCGTCTCTATCATCTTTTGCATGTTTACATACTGTCAGCAAAAGACTGATGTAAGAATGGAGCCTGGGATCATAAATTATATACCTGCAGAACTAAACTGCTGAATTGATTAACTTGAAGTGTCGAAATGTCTTTGCTGGCAGCATTTAACAACTCTGACACGAAATTTTTAAGCAACTTAGGAAATATTTGCTGAGACTTCGGTGGGCCATGGTCTTTTGCATGAGGCGCCTTGAGATTCAAGCGTTCAGCCAAGCCAACTGATGACTTTGAGGAATGGAAATCTTCTAAAGGCACCCCTTTAAATAGGCAAAGAAGACTCCGAAGCACGTGAGATCCATGGCAGTTGCACATTATATCAACAGGATTGACAACAATTGCCTGACACACAAATATAAAAGAGCCAATGAACAATCAAGTTAAGAACCTGGATCATGTAATGACCAACAAATTATATTCACTTTTTATTCTGATCCGCTGTGACAGTTCCCTACGTTAAATCTTGTAGCAGATTTATAGAAGGGCTTTCACATAGAACCACAAGAGCGAAAAGGGTTATGCAAACAACTAATATGTTCTAATGCAAACTATGAAATAGGACAACATTACATTACAAACAATGAAGACGACACTATTTCATACCTTACAGATTTTAGTCAAAGCCTGTTCAATCAGAGAATGGTTCTCATTATCCTGAAGGTGAAACGATAGAGATTTTAAAGCTGTTTCAACCACATGAGAACCTGATCTATCAGCTGCAATATGAGAGAAATTCTTTGCACAGCTCTGAAGGAAACTACAAAGGTGATCCAAAGAACAGCCTTCAAGTAGAGTTTGCAAAGTATGGCTTATTATATAATCAGTTGCGAGTTCTGCTTCTTTCCCTCTGGTTTCTTCCAATGCATTTCCACAAATGACAGACCGCTCCTCTGGGTCAATTTCTGTACCTTCTATGACGTTAGCAATCTCCGCAAAGTATTTTGCAGTCTCGGGATCAATCTGCTGTCTACATAAGAATTATAACAAGGTATGAATGTTTCACATTGCAATGTTCGAAAAAGTTCATTTAATAAAATTGGTAATGACGAACCAAGTATCTGAAGCAGTTAGAACCTGAGAACTGATGTCTGTGGAACCGGGGTTGTCGTTTTGTCCTTGCGGGGTCTATTATTGTCATTGGCATTCCCTCCACATGCACTTTCAACATTATGGTCAGCATTAACTCCAGCATGCTTTTTCGACGACTTTCGGCCCATAGTTCTTTTCCTTACTCCCTGATTATTCGTTTGATCCTCCCGAGCAGTTGGTTGCTCCCTCAAATCACAGCCTTTATGTTTTCTCAAAACTAAAGCACGTCGACCTACAGAAACCATGGGTTTTTACACTGCAATGCTTGCCCGTATTAAACTAAGATTCAATAGCATACTCAAACAAATGCTTAAGAATTATCTTTAACCCACAAAAAAAAAAAAAAAAAAAAACCAGGTTCCTTGTACCGTCAAAGAACCAAATTTTAGT